>NW_019416275.1:739099-958883 GCF_000390285.2 Anoplophora glabripennis | reverse complement strand
GCATATTTCAAAAATTCACAGAATATATATATATATATATATTGCACTGAAGGACATTGCAGCTCGAAGTACTAGTGGATGTTAGTAAGAATTAAAATTATTATACATATAATAGGATAAAAGAAACTGTGAGGCAATCTACCATATTCTGCGTGAAAGTGAAACTTTGAATCACAGAAACATATTCATACCAAAAAAATTGGTTAAGAAACAAACATCTTTCTGAAAACAGAGGAGGAAATTGACAATCAAGAGTTTGATTGTGTCATGTCGCTAGAGAATTGCCTTTATATTATCCAAGATGTATGATGATTGTTTTTTCTTTTCTAAAACCAATTCTAACTGGCAATAACACTACTGCAAAAATGGAAGGAAACGCCAATATTTTAGTACAATTTAAACATGATTTTATTAACATTTAGAATTTCTATTGAAAATAAGAAGAATAACCAATATTAGTTTCAATATAGAAGAATAAACAAGTTTGTTTTCTATTTATTATATCTCATGTTATTTTTTTAATACAATTCAAATACCTACGGACTTAAATTATTAAGTCATTTGTAAAATCAATGAAGGTGTTACTAATCCTGTTACGTGTTCATTATACCCTCAGAACTGTCAGTACATCGATATATGAAGGGATTAAATATTAAAATGTGTCACGCTATATTGTGATAAATCATAGGTAGGTAATATGATATAATCTGGATTGAGTTGTGTTCGATTTATTGAGCGATAACAAATTAAATAGACACTGATTTATACAATAACATCTGAAGAAATTTATTTATCATTTTAGTACAATTTGTTTAAGTAATTTGCCTAACAAAATTAATAATAAAACTACTGGTTGCCTTCAATGTCGTTTCACTACCTCAACAAAAACCACTGGGAAAAATATCAAAATGTAAGAAATAACTCGACGTGCTGTTAGATCTGTTATTATTTATTTCTAATGGAAACAGACAAAGATCACCGATCTTGTAATAATAAAAAATCGTTGAAATAGGTCGGAATGGAGATTCAAACTTTTTCAAAGTAGCGATATATACTCAAAATGTCAGTAATTATATAGTTTGCTTGCGGCGCCTGTGTTTTGTTTATACATTACTCCATGCCTAGTGGAAGGACCATCAATGCAGCTGATGATGACATACTGATGAGGACTAATAATTCCGAAACCGGTTTCTGTCTGGTGGGTTCAACTGATGATACCTGCGAATGATTTCGTGTTATTAATTATAATTTTTTATATCATACGTGTACTATATTTTGTTTCATTTCTGAACATTATAATTCATCGAAATTAAAAAAAAACAAATTAGTTGACTTTAAAACTTTCGGGTAAAGTAAATAATACAGAATATTTTTTTATATATGGCCAATGCTGTGAATCGTATTTGGTTGTCACTGATATACTACATTAAATGCTTTGTCAATGATTTCCGCCCATTTGGTTTACGTTATTCCCAAAGCACCCACATAATGACTATCTGAAATTGTGGCTTTAAATGAATGGAGATCTGCGTCTGGCTATTACCATTACACGTTTCTGGTTGAGCTATAATTACGATTACAACGTGAATACATTGTATCAGATAACCAAAGATGACGAACTCTGCTGTAAAGCAGAATTATACGTCTTCAGTTTAGAAACTCCTGATATTTCAGAAATGATTCGAAATATAAAAATTTCCCGGAACAGGTTGAATTTTGTTAGAATGGTGACACATTGTGTATATAAGGTCTTTGTTATAAGAGAACATCTGTAGTATAAGCGTCGTACGTTTAAATATGTATAGATCAAAATTAAAAAAATATCTACATGGGTCCTAAATTTAGTCAAGACAAAACAGTTTGTATGAAAACGTCCCGAAATAAAATCATCAATCAACTAAAAATAAAAGAAATTACACAAAACCTGATTCATGCAAAAATATGATAAATAAAAATAAAATATAATTTGTGATGTTTTCAATTATGTGTTCCGATAACATAGCCCCAACTCTCATTATCAATATGAACGATATTCAATGCTGATTCATTTTCTGTTCTTATTCTTTCCCAAAGTTACTGTAGTGATTGTTAGCTACGTATCTTTTAGTTGTTTATACTAGAAGTTCATATCAAGGCATATTTTTAATTTAACGAGAAGTAAAATGCAATGCTTATGCATTTCTGATAACCGACATCCTAAACGTATATCAGATGTTAAGTCAGTTGTTACGGTCGTCCACTCTGTTTCAGATACTGGCAGAGTTATCTCTGGCCTTGGGCGAAAACCCGTATAAATTTTCGTGTAGGTAGAAGAGCATATATTAGATTGTAGTGACGATAATTTCAGTATAAGCACAGAAAAAATTGCCACAAAATATTATATGAAAAAGTAAAATAAGAATTACTGTGTGTACTATCAAGTCCAGCGATTGCAGGAATTCGCCCTGGAAAATTTTCGCCAGAGAGAGAATTTTAAAAACAATAATTTTGTCGACAATATTTTAGTTATACAGGATATAAGAAGTTTGATTGCCATTACTTCAACATTAGATAGAGTAATCATAAATGAACAAAAAGGTTGTATATTACAGGAGCGTAAAATTAACAGTTTTCAAAATACATCGAGTATTAATATAAGGGAGTTTCATCACAACGTGACAACAGCGCTTAACCTACTGATGCACACCACGTGTTCATGCGACAGACTTATCATACGGAAAAAATGTAAACAACTATTATTGTGAAACATTTAGTAAATTTCAAGACAGTTGTTTTCCAGTTTTTAAACAAATAAAATAAAATGTATCGATTTTGTAGTACAAAAATAGTGTGCTTAAATTTTAGCTAGAATTTTAGTAATTACGACTCTCTTAAAACAGGAACTTAACTTTTAATCAAATTATGTATTTGTAAAGATGTAAGTACCCAAAGATTCACGTCGTCCACATAATCATACGTATTAGAAATAATTTAGGTACTTACTAAAGTACAAAAGAAACTACAACATATGCTTCAAAAGTGTGAATAAAACAACAAACCTGATTACAAGTTACACATCAGAAGATACAAAAGAGGTAGTATCATAAATATTTTATATTACACCAAAATCGTAATTATCAAAGTTGTGACAGTGCTGTGTAGTATTATAGACCATATAACATCAGTCTATAAGGATGAGTGCAAATGAACTCTCAATGGAGCAAAAAATTGATGCTATTCTAAAAACGGTCACGGAAACAAAAAATGAGATAACAAACATATATTCTGAATTAAATGAAATAAAACTGGAAAACCAGATGTTAAAGGGTAAAATAGCTGTTATAGAGGAAAAAATGGAAGATATTGAAAGGAAACAAAAAGTGAGTGACTTAATCTTTTATGGCATATCAGAAGTAAATTTTGATTTTCTCGATAGTATTGAAAATAAAGTTCTGGATATAATAAAAAATATACTGGATGTTCAGATTGATTTTAAGCATATTTCAAAAATTCACAGAATGGGAATAAAATCAAAACAAGATACAAATAAATGTAGGCCAGTGTTAGTTACATTTACTAACATAAGAATCAAGTATGAAATTTTAAGTAATACAAGGAAGCTTAAAAACCATAATTTTGCTATAGCTGATAACTTTACAAAAACGGTATTGGATGAAAGAAAACAACTAATTCCGTTTCTTATTAAGGCTAAAGCAGAAGGCAAAAAAGCTTACCTCAAAAGAAATAAAATTGTTATAAACAATACGGAATATACTCTTTCTATGATGACGCAAACAGTAAATAAAGGAGCTGCAGAAGTAGATGAAAACGTGACTGTACCATCGGCTGGTTGCAGTGGTAAAAAGCGTGATCTAGTTCATACACAAAGCTCTATACGCCCACGACGAGCTAATAAAAATTAGGAAAAAGGATGCCCCAATAACTTAATTATAATGCATCAAAATATACAATCGTTACGAAACAAATATGATGAAGTCAATGTATTCTTGGAAGAATATTACGACAAGTTCAAAAGACATATTGATGTGCTGTGCTTATCGGAACATTGGATGTATAAATACGAAGAACAGACTGCTAAATTAATTGACTATAAGGTGGTAGCATGTTTCTGTAGAAAACAATTTGAGCATGGTGGTGTAATAATTTTTGTTAAATGTAACACAGATTTTGTAAACTTGGACGTGGTAACCTGTTCTGTAGATATAAATTTTGAATGTACATGTGCAATGTCAAAAACCTTAAAACTTATAGTTATATGTATATATAGATCTCCATCTGGTAATATGGAAATATTTTTGAATAGTTTTTTTGATATGATGACGGAATTAAATAGACTGTATAAAAGTTTTAATTATATTATTTGCGGAGATTTTAATATTGAATTCGTTACAATCAATAAAAATTGCAGAGACTTTGAGAATGTGCTAAATATGTTTAATTTAAAAACTACTGTAAAGGAACCTACACGAATTAATAAAACATCATCTACAACTATTGATAATATAATAATAAGTGGTAATTTAATATATTCAGTTGAAACAAAGGAAATAGGAGTATCTGATCATAGAGCTCAGATTATGTCAGTGGTAACTGACACTGTAACATTTAATAAAAATATTGTTGAAACTAAACGTAACTTCAATGTTTACAATCAGAAAAGATTTTTAGAATTAGCCCATAACATGAAATGGGACATACTGTATGCTATTACCGATACAAACATAGCGTTTGATACTTACTATCAGTACTTTAATGAAATATTTGAAAAGGCCTTTCCTTTAAAAAATATAAAGCATCGGGATGTTCCGGTTTATAGAGGCTGGATTACTAGAGGTATTAAAATATCATGTAAGAATAAAAGATGCTTGTTTATCTTAAAAAAATTTACAAATAATGAAAATGTTTTGAATTATATTAGAAGTTACGAAAAAACACTTAAAAAAGTAATTTACTATGCAAAACAAACATATTTTAAAGATAAAATAATAAACGCAGATAATAAAATCAAATCAACATGGAAAATTGTTAATCATTTTACAAATAAAAATATAACTTCGGAAAGAAAAGAAAATATTGAAATTAAAATAAATAACAATTTAATAACAGATTCTTGCCAAGTAGCAAATGAATTTAACAACTTTTTTATTAATTGTCCAAAGGATATTTTGCCAAGTACCAGTTCAAAAAAGCCAAGCGTAAATTATGTTAATAATGCTAAATTTAACATCATACATCGATTTCGATTCAGAACTGTCACACAAATGGATATAAAAAAAGCAATACAAGCACTAAAACCGAAAATGTCTACAGGTTACGATGATATCCCTATAACTATCATAAAAAATGCTTCAGATGTTTTGGTGAAACCTTTAAAATATTTAGTAAATTTGTCCTTAATAAATGGTGAATTCCCCGAGTGTTTTAAAAAATCAATAACAAAACCGCTTCACAAAAAAGGAGATAAAAGGCTTTCTACCAACTACAGAGGTATATCTTGCTTGCTTGGAAAATAGAGAAATTCCGTTAAGCATATTTTGTGACCTGTCGAAAGCCTTTGATTGCATTGATCATCAGATATTATTAGATAAACTTAATTACTATGGTATAGTTGACACAGAAAGAAATTGGTTTAAAACATATTTAGTTGCAAGACAAATGTGCACTGAAATAATTCAGATCGACGGTTGTATAACAAAAAAAATTCGCTCGGAGTTTGCGACAGTTCAAAGCGGCGTGCCGCAAGGATCTATTTTAGGACCACTTTTGTTTTTATTGTACGTTAATGATATTGTTAACCGGTAAATTCAACGAAATTTCTGGGAATTTATATAGACTCTCAACTAAACTGGACCGAGCATATTTCCAATTTAAAAAATAAGTTAGGAAAAGCCATTTATGCAATAATAACCATAAAAAGAAATGTTGATTATTGTACAGCAAGAATTGCATATTTTGTGTGACTTGTCTTGCAGGGAGTCATGCCGAGGTTATTTTAAAAAAATAGGAATAATTACTCTAGCTAACTTATATATCTACAGAGTAGCTATTTTAATTCACAAAAACAAACATTTAATAAACACACTAAGTGACTTCCATGGTTACCCTGTAAGACGGCAAAAATATCGTATTACCAAAATATAATTATACTACAACGCGTAATGGTGCATTGTACACTGGTATTAAAATTTAAATACATTACCGTCTTATCTGAAATCATTAAATTAATGAAAAGGCATTCAAACGTAAATTGAAAATATTTTAAAAAAATTATGAATTCTATTCTTTAAATTAATATTTTTTAAGTATGAGATAGTAGAGCGGTTTATCACGTCCTGCGAAACAAAAAATAGTTTATACGTACTTAGTTTATGTGTGTGCTTTTTATTATCAAATGTTTTCGAATTTAAATATGTTGTTTTTTCAAGTATTAATTTTTCTTGTCCTAATCAGCTGTATATTTATTGGATGTAATTAAGCAAGGACATAATTATAGTAATAATTATTGGGGTTGTTGACAACGAAATACTTTCCTTACACCTTTAATTAGGTTTGCTGTTACGTATATAAAATGTAGTAATNAATTATACTACAACGCGTAATGGTGCATTGTACACTGGTATTAAAATTTATAATACATTACCGTCTTATCTGAAATCATTAAATTACAAGGCATTTAAACGTAAATTGAAAATATTTTTAAAAAATTATGAATTCTATTCTTTAAATGAATATTTTTTAAGTATGAGATAGTAGAGCGGTTTATCACGTCCTGCGAAACAAAAAATAGTTTAAACGTACTTAGTTTATGTGTGTGATTAAATTTACTATCAAATGTTTTCGGATTTAAATATGTTGTTTTTTCAAGTATTAATTTTTTTATCCTAGTCAGCTGTATATTTATTGGATGTAATTAAGCAAGGTCATAATTATAGTAATAATTATTGGGGTTGTTGACAACGAAATACTTTCCTTACACCTTTAATTAGGTTTGCTGTTACGTATATAAAATGTAGTAATACTACAAAAATGTAAAATAATTATAATTTGCTGTAACTGAAGGAAATAAATGTTTACTTACTTACTTACTTAAATGTCCACCATCATTTTAGATGCACGCACGACACCTTCGAATCCAATTTTCGCGCACTCGCTGGAAAACACCTCAAGAAAAAAACACTCCGACACCGTCGAGTCCAGATACCAACTGAATTGCGTATTGGTGGTTGCTGGACACCTTAGTACCTCGTGTTAATAAACCGCCGCGCCGTTGTCACATTGCCCGATATGAATTTTATCGAATTTTAAATTTATTACAGCGCTAATTATTTTTTTAGAATTAAGCATAAATAAGTTCAAAAAAGTGATACACATTATATCTTATGGTATTCTATGCACGCAGTTATGTCAATATCCCTTAATCGAACTTTTGTATATCAAGAGATTATGATAATTTTTTTCTCGGAAATGGTTGAGTTTAGGACCCATGTCATATATGATTTTTTTGTTTATTTTAATATATTATATCGTCTGTTAAAATTAACGCAGTCAAACTTCTAAAACCCTATAGATGAAGCTATACATGACGAAATGTTTTAGTAATATATGAGCAGGCCTAGTAGACAATATTTAATGATCAATTTGTTCTTCCAAGAAGATTAACGTTACAAAATTATATTTACTTTTCAATTACTACATTACCAATTTTATTGAAAGATGTTCCACTGTAGATATACTCGACAAGAAATATTTAAATAATGGAGCTCGTGTTTGACCGTCGAATTGGAACCTTTAACCTTCATTATATGAGGTATCGCAAATTTTTCAGCATAGAGGTAATAGAATTTTCCCAGTATGTCTTTGTTTGGATTGTGCTGGTGGACATTTTAAAAGTTTATTATAAATGTACAAGTTGGGAACTGTAACAACTCATATTTTGGTTTCAATTAATGCAATTATGTTTTTATTCGTTATCGGTCTTTAAAATTTATGAATAACCAACAATAGCCAAAAACATACAGCTAAAAATTTAGAACTTATAGAAAAACTTTTATTCCCCAAATAATTTTGAAATTAATAGTTCCCATGCCGCATAACAGTAGGTACTGTGTTTATTTTTTATTGATGTCAAAAAATAAGAACATTGTTAAATATTTTATTACAATTATTATATTTTTAAATGTTTCTGAAACATTTAGGGTCCGAAGTTTTTAAGTTGGCACAGTGTTAGAGCCTTACGTATGTATTAGCATTCCTTCCTTAAAAATTGACACAAAAATCTGGTCATTACGAATTTCACAAAAACATTTCCGTAAAAATGAAATATTCGCCTTTGTATAATTTATCTGATCCGCCAGCAAAGTCAGTTGTCAACTCCAGAAGGCCAGCTCATTGATGTTTATTAAATCTCGATACCCCTCTGACGTCGCGCAGATAGTGACTCCAGCTACATCATATTCAGTGGAGGTATTTATAGAAGAAACGTGTAGGCCAAGGACAGTACGTTTAGATTTAATTTCGCTCATCTAAACTCGACTAGATTGTAAAGAAAATTTATTCGGTGGTGATAGGACTCAACTCAGATTCCGAAACTTCGTCCGCAGCCATATTAGACTATCAAGGTGCTAAAATAAATTACCCTAAAGTACATTAATATTGTGAGACAAGTCCGGATTGGGTACTGTGTGGTAAAGGTGACCGAAAATAGGGGCAATCGGAATCGTTAGGAAGACACGACCGATACTTGTGAGTATGGAAATGGAATGAATCCAATTTTCTGTTGACACCTGTCGTAAGGTCTAGGATATTATGTTTAGGTAATGTACGAATGACCTTGAAAATTAATTTTAGCATATAGGAAAATTGTACCTATAGCCATACCGTACAATTTTAAGAAACAAATATTTTATTATTAAGCCTCTCATGTTTTTACTATATTTCAAACGTATTGAGCTAATTTAAACAAATTCAAAATTTTTTTCGATGTTATTAAATGAAGTCAAATAATATTCTTCGATATCAGAAATCTAAGTATGCAAAATATATCTAACCCCACAGACAAGACTCCTAACTGCTATTATTGGGGAAAAAAACTACTCTGTGGACTATATGCCCCAACTAGTACTGAATTAGGTATACCACAATACCTAGTAAGCAGCTAGTAATAAATTATCAAAAGTAAAAACTAAGAATAATATGTCTAAATAATAATATACAAAAACACATATCTGATATAGTGAAATTATCGTTTAAAAAACAGCTACTGCAAAGGGATCTATTCAGAATTCGATACATACACAGCATAAAATACTGGTGTGACAAATATTAGTAAGTGATTCCATTTGTGCAATGTAATCTTTCAATATTAATTTAATTACTGTATTTTTGTTGCTCTTACAGCACCCTTGACAAAGACCAACAAGCAAGAATAGCCACAGTGGTTAAGATTTCCACAGTTTTGCTTTTTTACTTTAGGATTCATTTCAATGTTTCAGTTCGCGGTAATGTACGCGTCGCATAGTACGCGGTTAGTGTCTGATGTCGGTATGAGGGATAGTACAAAGGCTTTAAGGATAAGGACAAGGCAGGTATTAATTTAAAGTAAATAAAAAACAACTTCCTTGCAACAAAACAAAGTATACCTATATATGTAGCTAATAATGAAACTATCTCACAATATCGTTTTATCTCTTGAAACACCTTTTTCAAGATGTAAACTATTGCTCTAAACAAATTAAAACCACTACCTAGTTAAAGAATTAATTAAGAAATGAAGAAAAATTTAAAAATATTTTTAATTACCGTAAAATGGGGTTACTTTGCGCCTTAAGGGGATACTTTGCCACACAAGCGGAAAATGTTTAATTTAATTGGTTCACATAACAGTAATGTATATTCAATCCAATTAACATCAGAGTATTGATAGTGACTTATGTGGCCGTGATTAGCAGTGCAAAAGCATTGTTGCCGCCCAAAGACAAATACGTCACTTCAAATTACATTTGTGCATCGAAAAGTGACGATATTTTCGCTCCGTAAAATCTTGCTGTAGTGAAGTTATTATTAGTTACAAAATAGTAAGAATTTGCTATATAGATCTATATAGTGTACCGTCATTGCTCTGCTATAAAAATATTTAGCGGTTATCATTAAGAATTTCAGCAAAAAAATATTTCGTGAAACACGGGCATTTTTTGTTATTTATGGGGATACTTTGCTCCACAGTTTTTTAATGGATAAATGCAATGCAAAAATCTTTAAAGGCATGAAAATGGTCGCAAAAATGTGACCAAATTGTTTATGCATGGGACGACGTATTGGTGTCTATAAAACCACCAGTACAAATTTCCAAAAGAGGATTTTTTGAAGTCCCGGAGTTAAAAACATGGTGGTGTTAAATGAGTATCCTCCTGCAGTTTTTTCATTATTTTATCTTATTTCAGAATGTTTATTTCATTTTTTGTAACATTTTAGAGCGTGCTTTTTATTTTTGTAAAATAAAATAATAAAAAAAATATTCTTGCAACTTTGTATATATCATTATAAGCGTCGGAGAAATGTCTACCAACAACCGAGTTTACTTTACCCCACTTTTGTTACAGCATGAACTACAGTTTACTTTTCTCAGTGGCGCAAATAACCCCGCCCATTGGTATACTTTGCTCCACAAAAAATTAATAAAAAAAAATAGTTAGACGTTGTTTTCAGTTTAATTAGTAGTACAATATGCATATTTCATCCTTTATGTTTGCCCAGTCCGAATATGAAATATTTATTAGCATATAATCAATTTTTTTCAGGGAGTTTTTAGTATGTTTTACATAAAATGGAGCAAAGTAACCCCACTTTAGGTGGTATGCGAAAAATATTACTGGACTACCAAGTAAACAGGGCAAAAGTTGCGACGAATTAGGAATATTTTCGAAATATATTACCTCTTAATTAAGTAGGTACCTACTCGTTTTGGGATTTTACATGATTTAAATTATTTTGCTTTAATGGATTCATCAAAATTTCCGGAATATGCAAACAAATGTTTATTACAAATGTATCCGAACGATTTTGAAATAGATACCTAGGTTGAAAAACGAACTTTTAATATTCTATACAAAGACGAACGATTTCGTAATTTAGAGGTTCAAAAAACGACAGAAATATTATACAAAGAATTTAAAATGGTATTTTCGAAAACATACAAATTGTTTTGCCCAGTTTTAACAACTTTTTGTGTCTTAAGCGCATTAAGACTTGTAAATACGATGACACAAGAGCGCTTAAAAACTTAAGTGATGACGATAGAAAAAGAACTATTGCAAAGTCTTAGTGCCGTTCCTCAATTTTATGAAGACATTGTAAGTAAATTTGCAAATTTAAAAGACGAATAAACCTATTTATAAAAACATTCAGTATGTTTTTAAAATATTTTATTAATAGTGGATTCAAACGAAAAACTGGCGGCAGTGGCGGCGTTGTTTTATATGTAAATAGATAAGTAGGCTGGCTACCTTATGAAAATTTGTTTTTAATATTTTTTCATACTTTTTAATATTCATAAACCAAGTAGGAACAATTTTGTTAATTATTAGGTAAATATATCACTTTGTTTTTTTTCTGTTACTTAATTTTATTGTAAATACAATTTTTAAAGTTCTGATATTAATTTACGGTTATAGTAAGGCTATTGGCGAAGATCTCCATAATAAAAAATGGCATGGAAATTTATTCCTATTTATGATTTGAGAGATATGTTACATTAACTACAATAAGTTAACAACAATATTAACATTTTCTATATACTTTTTGAAAATCGATCCATTATTTTAGAAAATATGCAGCTTTGAAAATACGAACAATATTTTTGACGAGAAATGCGAAAATCGATTTAATTTTACTTCAAAACTTACGGTATTAGCTTGGTAAATTCCTTCAAAAGAATTCGGTGTTTTTTTTTCTGATTTGCGAATTCTTTAGCCTGATTTTGGTGAGCAAAAAATTGACCGCTTTTTGTTTCGTATTTAGATAGGCCACAAGAAGTTGCTAGATAACTGTCTTGTGACTTGTAGTTGAAGAGTACCAATACTGCCGAGTCTTTTAAATTGATTAATTATGGTGTACTCAATTCCAGAAAGAGTAGAAATTATTGAGCTTTTTTTCAAAAACAATGAATGCGGAAATCGGGTCGCCGAACTGTTCAACCAACGGCATCCTGAGAAACATGCGTCTGGAAAAATTGTTCGCGAATTGGTGGCCAAATTTCGCGAAACTGGCTCCGTTCATAACAAAAAGAGGCAGGTTGAAAATCCGGTACTAAATGAACCTACGGAAATAGCGGTATTGGGGCAAGTGGCAATGGATAGTACGCTGAGTACAATGCAATTGGCTACTGCGACAGGAGTGAGTCGTACAAGTGTCCAACGAATATTAAAAAAATACAAATTCCATCCTTATAAGATTCGGCTAGTGCAAGAGCTAAATGAAGACGATTTTGATCGTCGTTTGCAATTTTGCGAAATAATGACTGAACGAGCGATAAACGATAATTTCCTCTTTAATGTGTGTTTTTCGGACGAGTGTACGTTCTTCTTGAATGGTTTAGTGAATCGCCATAATTGTCGTTACTGGGCTGATACCAATCCAAGGATTTTCCATGAGACACACTCCCAACACCCCCAGAAGTTGAATGTATGGGCAGGTATTTTTGGAAATTCCATTGTAGGTCCTTTTTTCCTTCCTGGAAATTTGACAGGCGATATGTACTTGGATTTACTACAAAATGTCATCGACCCAGCTCTAACAAATATCATAGAGGACGACCCTGCTTACAATGAACACGAACTGATTTTCCAGCAAGACGGAGCTCCTCCACATTACTCGCTCAATGTGCGCAATTACCTAAATGAGACGTTTCCAGGACGCTGGATAGGACGAAGAGGTGCAATTGAGTGGCCCCCTCGGTCACCCGACTTAAATCCTTTAGATTTCTTTCTCTGGGGGCACATTAAAAGCAAAGTTTACAGCACTCCACCTGATACCTTGGAAGATCTGCGAGGACGAATCATTAATGTATGTCGCGAAGTAACACCGCAAGTGCTCCAGAATGTTCGACAACGGTTTGAAGACAACCTGTATCATTGTATGCAAGTTGGCGGACAACATTTTCAGCATTTACTTGACTAATACCGTAAGTTTTGAAGTAAAATTAAATCGATTTTCGCATTTCTCGTCAAAAATATTGTTCGTATTTTCAAAGCTGCATATTTTCTAAAATAATGAATCGATTTTCAAAAAGTAAGAATCGATGTATAGAGAATTAAAAGCCCTTTCTAATGACCCCCCACTTGACCCCCCATTCCCATTTGAAAAAATTTAGGGGATAGCACCCCCACTCAGGGGGTTGAAGATTTTGGTATGCCTTTAGAGCCAAAAGTTGTCCCCCTCAGAAACAAATTTGACCTGTTTTTGGATTTTGCCGAAAAGTTCTTTACTACCCTGTAATGCCTTGCGGTACGTTTACGATGGGCTACCCTGTATAAGGTAGCTTGGCAGCAGTACGCTATACTTGGTCTATTTGTTGTTTGTCTGTCACAAGGGTTAAACACCAATCATCAGTCATATTCAATAATTATAATAAATGGTATAGTAAAAAAAATGATTGTAAGTCTAAAGTG
Source organism: Anoplophora glabripennis (assembly GCF_000390285.2). NCBI lineage: Eukaryota > Metazoa > Arthropoda > Insecta > Coleoptera > Cerambycidae > Anoplophora > Anoplophora glabripennis. The sequence continues at coordinate 945,219 of NW_019416275.1, read as the reverse complement.
GTAAAATAGAGAATCTTGGAAAGAAAATACTTTGCGAAATATACACATTTATTGCTTTCCTGACTGGGATAGGTCATCAGAAATAACAATTCCAAGGTCATTACAGTAACAATGATACCGGTTCTTGAATAATCAAAGACTGCCTCATTTCCAGTTTTTGAAGGACAATAAAATCCTTAGGAATCCTTCTGAGAGAATGTGTCGTTTTTTAAATTTATTTTGACAATAGGAAACAGCCCTGAAAGTTTGGAGCGGCCTCCCTGTTACACTGTGATTTATATGACCAAAAAAGAAGTAATAGTCACATGTGTAGTCAGACTTGTGTGTCTGTTAAATATTTAATTAAGGTGTACATGCCCAGGACCACGGTAAGGGTAGCATTTTACATTTTTCATTATTTTTGTTTTATCTGATACGTTCTGATAAGATGTTTATGACTTCATCGTTACATTTTTATTACAGGAATTTCCGTGACGGCCGAACAATGTGGACATGATTTATACCTACCTTCCTAAAAACGCCAGATTTTTTTCTGAGTGGACTTAATCTGAACTGTTAATAGAATATTTATGAAACCATTTTACCAACGATTTCCTGTCAAAAATGATTAATTTACGAATTTAACTTGAGCGCTATAAAGCAGGCAAATCTGATTAATTGACCGTAATGTGTATTGATCTAACATAATTATATTATAAACCATTGCCTTCGCAACCGCTAAGATAAACTTTATTCACTTTCGCTTGTAACCCGCATAGATAATTAAGGTAAACTGTTACGACCGGTTAATGATAACGTTTTGGGGTTTGTATTGGATGAGAATTAGTAGTCCCTCTCAAGAGGCATAACTTGGAGTATTCTCCATGCTATTGCTTGGAATAAACTTACGAATAAAGGGCCTACGTACGAAATTTTGGAGGAGGTTAATTCGGAGGAATTAAAGATATTACCGAATATTCTTTTGATTTTTGCTTGTATATTAAGATGATCAATAACAAAAATGCTATCTGTGACGTTACAACTATTGTGTTTCTTGATTAGAATTAACAAAAAATTTAAATTAACTACGAGTAGAAGTCAATAACCAATTCCAAATCAGCATCAAAGGTACACATTTTTGTATGTTAATAACATGTTATTTTTAGTCAAAAAAAATACAGTAGCTATTGTTTGGTGGTTACTGACATCCATCCAATCCGCTCTCGTAATACTTGTTTGTACATGCTAATGGTATCACAAAAATAGCGAACTGAAATGTATATGGTTTCTTATTCTGCTTCAAGATACTCTTCCGTTTCATGTAAACATTTTTCTTTTATAGAATCAATTCAATTCTAGAAGAGAATAGTGATTACGTTTAAAATGACAGATATTTTCCTGGCTAGCTGCCATTTAATCTCCATTAGCTAGTAGTGTTCATTTTAAACAATATCTAATTTCTATGAAATATATTATTGTATACAGGCACATACGAATATACATTCTCTATGAATGTATGCGATGATTTTGTTTTAATGATATGTACACAATAATAATGTAACAATAAATAATAAATTTTCAGTAAGTCTGGTTTTATGTTAAGTGCATAATTTGCGAAAATTGTTATTGAATAATCTATAAATTCATTATTGCTTCAGTGGCTACTAAACATTATAAAATCAAACCATTAATGATTGAAGCAGGTATTTAAAACTTATCGGACAGAAAGAACATCGATTTTAAAATCATGTGCTGTAGTTTTCAATACAACTTGTGAAAGAGGAGACATATCTAATGTTTTTCTAACTAAACAACAGGAAGACGTAGATATGTTATATAATTAACAGTCGTTCGAGGAAATAATATAGTAATATCTTAGAAAAAATATTATTCTAAATTGCGGATTACATTCATTTTACAATATTACGTTAGTAGTTAAAAAATTATATATTAATATTTATTGATTCCGTACCAAAGGAAGCTACCTGATAAAACAATCCTAAGTGTGGATCTCTTTGTAGTAGCTGTTTTTTCTTTGTTCGTCTTTATCAAAGGTGATGAGAGAACAACAGAAACATAAAATATTACATTGGGTTTTTAGACATATCGTAAAGTAATAACCTACAGAGTAGTTCTTTCCGACAGTATTACCAATTAGGAGTCTGTGGGGTTAGATAACTTTTGCTTACCTAGATTTCTGGAAACGAAGAACATTGACTTCATTTGATATTTTTTTTGGAAGTATTTTTTAAATTTGTGTGAATTAGCGTAATATCTTTAAAATAAGGGAACTAATAATATAATATATGAATTTTAAAATGAAATTTAGAAAAAGAGCTTTAAAAAAAACAATTCTCATCCAATTATATTCAGTGATTTCGACACAGTAGCGTCAAAAAGTTATTTGTTCTATTAAATTAATGTTTGTATACAACTTTGTTATAAAGGTTGTCTCAAGAAGTAATTTTGATAAAAAACACAGGTTTTTAATTAGAATTTGTACATTTTCTGTTGATTCATAAAATATACATTAAAGGGTTATGTGCGGAATAGCATACCGGGTAAATGACCTCCACGGCTTTGCTGGCACACACGCACTCTTTTGTCAAACTTTTCCTTTTTGCATAAATACAGCTAAATTTCGTTTGCACATCGCTTAATTTTCTACTTGGGCGAGCAATTCTCACCACCAGAACGGGAAATTACACGACCAGGAAATGACTCATGTCAGTAACTGAATTGTTTCTCGAACTATATGGCATGTTGCACAGTCTTGTTGAAACCACATGTCGTCTACATACATATCTTGCAATTTGGGCACACAAAGCTTATCATATTGCTATTAGTTCAGTCGGTAGAGGCCGAAAAGTTACTGTTGGTGACAGATCCTTGATAACTCTTAAATGACTACACAGGCCTACTTTAAATGTTGAGTACAATAACAGGCTAATTTGCTGACAAAGTATTTTATCAGGAAAAAAGTTATTAACAATTTAATAGTGAAAAAAATTTTTTTTAGTAGTTTTCTGTAAATAACTCATCGGGATGACTATCCTGATCTTCGGCTTTAGCATCATTATTGTATATATATTGAACTATAGTTTTCGAAAGTTTTATCACTTTTTGTTTATAATTGACATTTTTACAGCAACTTTAAAAAATTGACGTTTTATAACGTTTTTTCAATCTCACGGCTATGTTATTGCAAATTTCGCAATCGGACCACCGCCATTTTGTAGCCATTTTTATTACGAACAAAATCATGTCCTTAGAATTTTTTCGTACAAAGTCATCTCGCTGAGTTATTTAAAGAAAACTACTAAAACAAAATTTTTTCACTATTAAATTGTTAATAACTTTTTTTCCTGATAAAATACTTTGTCAGCAAATTAGCCTGTTATTGTACTCATCATTTAAAGTAGGCCTGTGTAGTTATTTCCGGGTTATCAAGGTTTGACACAGGCCGAACCTCTACCAACTGGACTATATAGCGAGCACCATTAACTACTGTTATTGTCTGACCAGCTGCATTTTCAAAAATGAACCTTCCGATGATGCCTTCAGCCCAAAATCCGTACCAAACACTGACACGTTGTAGATGCATTTGTTCCTCTACAATCATTCGTGGATTTCCTGAATCCCAAATGCGACAATTTAGTCGATTAACGAAGCCATCAAGATAAAAATGAGCCTCATTTAGTTCGGAAAATCGACATGCACTTGTTGTTCCATCATTCATCCAACAAACTCTCGGTCTGCGTGGTCAGTAGGCTTAAGTTCTTGAGTCAATTGAACATGCAAATCTTTCGTTCTAGTGAATTTCTCGAAATGTCCAATTCTTGACCACGAAGTGATGTTCCTACACTCACGACTTCGATGTTTTGTATTGAACGACTTGATGAACGGCCCGAGAAATAAGGAAAAAATTCCAAAATTTTTCAATATCTATATTGAGAATGCTTGAAAATGATTACTTACGTCAAATTTGATAACCCCTCTTATTAAAAAAATATATATTGAGTATTTTTTCAAATATATTTCAAAGCGCTCTAATCTTTCTTGAATCAATAGTAAACTATTTTTTTAATACTTACACCCTTACACCCTTAATACATTAAGTGCAGTGTCAACAAAACGTAAATCTATAATAGCCGTTGATATTTAACAGCACAGATAATAATTATTTATTAAACTCTAAATTCTGAGATATACTAGGAGACTGCCTGCTAATTATAAGTAAGCAAATGTATGGATACAGATAGATTGATAAATGTTGAATCCATTTTAACAATTCAAACATATATATTATACCCTACAGTTGATTTATCCTCACGCTGTTCGTGTATGTTTCTCAGTTAATGGTGTCAAAGAACGTTAATAAATGAAGCCAGAGTTGGTGATATAATGCTAGCTAGTTTGCTGTTTCCAGCCAGACGTAGAAAAAATATATGCTTTGTAACTGAAAAGGTTTGCGGACCAAAGGTCATTTTATTGTTTTGCCTAGACCATCTTTTTTCTAAATTGGTATTCATATAGGTAGGAAGATTAATTATTTCTAAAAGTAGTATTGTATTACTTTACAAAGGGCGAAAATGCCGAAAAAAGTACTTCTAGTTAATATACAGCAGTCCATTAATATATTTTTAATTGTTTCCACATACCAACATTTGCATTCTATTCAAAATTTAGAAAGCGCTATATAAAACAGTGGCTCTATACAAGACAGTGGCGACAATAGCGACTAAACCCCGCCAATCCAGTACAATATTATTTTTCTTATAAATTTTTCGCACAGATTTTAAGCAATTAACTACCTTGGAAAGTGATTTTAAATAATGTATGAATGTAGAATCTATTTGTGCAATAAAGGATGATAAATATATAATAATAGCAACTCTTTGTTTTTATTTTCTAGGCAAGTAAAATTAAGCACACCTGCATTACACAATTAAATTTATTAGGTCTATATTACAAAAATAAATACTTAATACTAGTGATAGTATTTGTTACAATAAATGTCCAGCAACATTTTTACTTGCAAGCTTTTTTATGCTTTTTAGTATTTAGATATAATCGCAAAAAATTTTGTAAAAATACTTTCCATTTGCAAGAAGAAACAAAATACCGCTTCATTGCAAAAAGTTCTCTAAATCTCTTAAATGCGCTAAATTTTGAAAATGTTTTATAAATCGGCATTTTAGAACCAACAGCATGTACACAGTTTGTGCAAGTTTTTGATATTTTAACGATACTTTGAGCAATATATGCGCACACATTATAAAGAGAATTTAATTAGAGTAAATGCCGGTAGCAAATAACAGTAATTTCACAAATAATCTTTAATTTTCTGTCCCTTAGCACAGAATAGCCAATATTGTATCACTAATATTCACCAAAATTAAAATAAAACAATACAAATATGAATAACACCATAAGAATACTCCTGACACATGACACATCACAGATGAATTTGACACTGGATGCAACATGGCAGCTAAAATCACGTGGACCAATTAAAAATGATACACTCTATTGTTTCCACTGTCTTGTATACAGTCACTGTATATAAAACTATACCTCAAGTCATTATGCCGTACATTTTAATGGCACATGAGGTCACAGTAGGGAAATGAATTTTTCGCTCGAGGGGTGGATATTTTAGTGAAAAGTTCCTGTACGGTATTTGTGCCCTTTTTGAATTCATTGAAAATTCACGAATATTGCCGATAAATATCGTGGCACTAAAGGGGGAAAAGGCCCCAAAGTTCCAAAAAAACGTTTGCATATAACTGCAATTTTTTTTCCATGCAAATGGAATTTTTTAATTTTAGGGTGCCTCTAATAATTTTCTTTATTCTACGTAAAAGGTAACAGTTAAGCAAGGATTAAAAGCCCTTAGAGCCAGTGCATTCGTACGGCATAGTAAAATAGAACTTTCAAATAAATATCTATTTAAATCAGGCACGCCGCCGCCGTACAGTTTTCTATAATTTTTACATTAGTGAAAATATTTGGAAAATGAAAATTTTGTATTCTTTCTAGAACTGTATTTTTGTACGGTATAAGGTCTTTTCGTCTTATTTTTCTAATATCTGTCTTGGGTCGAAATGCCTTCAATTTCTATTTAATTAATTTTCCCGGCCCAAAATTGGAAAGTTTGATTTTCCGCTGACAACCCATGTGTCACGGAGAATTGACGGCATAGTGCTCAAATGTTTTCTTTTACGTTGTTGTATTTAAATCATATACTTTTACGGTGCCTAAAATGATTAGGGAAATTTTCCTATCCGGGTCTTAGTCTATTAGAATCATAAAAAAATTGTTGATTTTCATTTCGTTAATAGTCATCATTGGCAATTGGTTCTTTTTTATTTTTCGAGTCATTTGTGTTCAAATCATGCCTTTGATTTATTCAAGTGAAGAATACACGGACATGATTTTTGTGTATGAATATTGCAACGGTAGTACCACCGCCTCAGTTAGGGAATATCAGCGACGATATCCAAATTGCCGCCTTCCAGATAAGTCAATGTTCAATATAACCTTCACAACTCTTCGATTAACAGCTGCTTTCGAGGAGAATTTCTGTACTTACTGGACAAATTAGGACGCTGTACAAGGCACTGCGAGAAAACGGATTATATCCCTATAAGCACCAAGTGGTACAAGAAATTCTCCCCACGGATCTTCCCCTAAGAGTTCGTCTTTGTGAATCGTGGAGCAATCATCTGGATAACCTTTCAAGAGCTCTTTTCTGTGACGAAACTACTTTTACAAGAGATGGAACCAGCAATTTCCACAACGATCATTTGTAGGCAATCGAAAACCTTCATGCTATTCGAGAAATCCATTTTTAGAGAAGATTCTGTGTTAAAATTTGTGCTGGAATAATTAATAATAAGTTATTGGACCACATTTCTACGACGGAAATTTGAACGGCGAGATGTACCGGCCTTCCTTGGAGAACACTACTTCTACTACTTCAGGACATTCCTTTCAAATCAGAAGGATGATGTTCTTTTTACATGATGGTGCTCCGTCCCATTATGGATGAGGTGTTACTAATTTTCTCATTGAAGAGTATTCCAATCGATGGATAGGTCGTGATGGTCTCAATGCTCGGCCACCGCGATTCCCGGATTGAGAAGTTTCATGCAGTGTTTGGTGAGGTGAAAAACAATATGGAGAACTACAAGTGGGAACGAGAGCTTTCACAGAGGATTGAGTTATGCATTGCACAAGGCAGTGGTCACATTGAGCAGCTTTAATAATTATACTGTCATTACGCCTTTATTAAAATAAACCACATTTTTTTCTAAGCCCTCTAGTCGCAACAATGTAATTTACTTTTTAACGACTACCCATACGACCTGACAACTTCAAACTCCGATATTTCAAGAACCATTAGGAATTCGGGAAAAATGAATAGAGTCATTTTTACTTAAAATTAGTCAAAGAATTCATATATTATGAACTATCTCGGATACCTCGGCCGTCACCCTATATGTGTTGAGAAAATAGCTTTTGTAACTCGAAAGAAAATAACTTCCTTGTGTATAAATTCTTAGCTCATGGAAAAAACAGTATGTCATCTGTTGTTGCAAAATGTACTATCATCTTTATAATTTTTGAATTAATAAGAGAAAGTATGGGTCACTGTTACTGACTAGGGTTTTAATACGGCCAAACTGGTAGGGGTGATCCGCTATGCCACAGGTATTAAAAAGCAAGACTATACTGTCGTACTACATGCACAACTACTCTGCGGACTAATACATCCACCAGCATTTACTAGTAGAACCATTAGACACATATTTTCGTAGTAATGCATTCGTAATGTGGTGAATTCCCCATCTAAGCTCATATTTTTGTTGCGCTATAGTGCGGTGGACAGCATATTCAATGGCACTTCCTCTAAAATTTTATTTGTGCCATTCTGAAGCTATTATAGGTATCCTTACTAATTCAACAGATATATTTTTTTAAATTACACCTACATGCACAACTACTCTGCGGACTCATACGTCCACCAGCATTTACCAGCAGAACCATTAGACACATATTTTCGTAAAATATTAAATATTTTTTTGGTCTTAACCGACATGGTAAATTCGTTATATAAAAGTTGAATATAAAGTGCAAATCACATGCGCTAATATTGGCACTAACTTTCATTGAACCATAGGAATTTTTACTTCTTTTGACCTTCCAAAAGGTTTCACAACGTTTCTATAACATCCTGTAAGTAATCAACTATTAATTTTCTTCTATAGAAGTGACTTACTACATTATAAATATATAAAATATGGAATGCTTCAAGTGAAGCTGTCTGTTGCCGCTTGATTCAAGCTTATATATTGTTTACTGACATCGCTGTACATGTGTTACGTTGTCGGATAAACGGAAATTAATTTAACCCTAATGGTGTGATTAATTATGGAAACGAATGGGTTAGAATAAATCATTTATGAATAATTTCATTTGGAAAATCAATGTTTTGGGGCTTTATTAAAATATTTCGATTATAATTAACACGGGATTTAATTCCCCTTGTTTGGTATACGGTCCGTAAAATGGAGTCGATTAATTTTGTCGGCGGGGAAAGAATGATTGCGGAAATCTGCATAAAACGGCTGTAGCCCAAATTTGTGTTCATAATTGTATCAATAATGGTAAACCATTATGAGAACCAATATTGGCAGAAGGTATTCTATGTAAGTATAAATCGTTTAGGTACGTGTATTAACTATTTTTTTATGAATTAATTACCCGATTATATTTGATGTTTTTATTACTTTGTACCCAAATTTTACCGCCCTCCCTGATATGGAAGTCAAAAGCCGCCACTGTATACGAGATACCAAGCGGCTCAAATAAGTACAAAGGAAATCAAGATACCATGTGGATCAAAGAAGAGTGGAAGGAAATAAAAAGGGACCCAAACTAGAGACATAACCGTGAGTTAAATAAGAATATTTGTCAGGGATTACTATAATTTAATAACTATTGAGCTTAGTTATGAAATTAAGCTTTACTGTATCAATAATACGCGACTTTTAATTTAACAAGACAAGGTAACAACGCAATCTATTTTTTGTTTACTTGTAGTCATCCATAGCCAAAAATCTGTAGCAAAGGTACGGGTTAAAACGTTTCGGTAGACACACTATGGTATCTAAACTTATTTTAATCAATAATTACCAGAGACATCCATTGGTGCAAAACTTACTGTTGTCAGTATACTGAATATCTAGGTAGGTTATAAAGAAAATTACATCGTATAAAGTATTTTTTTAATGACTTGGAAAACACGAAAATTTCTTGATGGAAACGTCTGCGGAGACACAAGGGTGGAAAACGTTTTTACGGCTCAATAATCGATAATGCCATTCTAAAGTATCTATTACCGATTTTACATATATTCCTCCTTCCAGAGCAAATAGGAACTCGAGACGAGCTCTGAAAGAGTCCTCCTTGAATTACTAGACCATAAATATGTAGACTGGAATCCTCCCGTAGAGTTATCGCCGTCCTTGTGCGTCGCCCGCCACCCTTGCCCGTTTTCCAGCGATAAATGAAATGGATGTGGGAAAACTGAGAAATCCTTTCTCTATACTTTTGTTGCTCGCAGGAGTAAAAAATGATTTGCATTTACCAGAAGGACACGTGAATGCCTTTATGGGCTGAATTTAAGGATTTTTCTAACTCGGGAAAGTACTCTCAAGAATACGGTTTTAGGGCATTGTGGTGTTCCTTTTACAAGCGAATGCTGGAGGAAAAATTTGTATGGCATTTGCGTGACGAATATCAGATGTACATTTTTTGCCTCAAGGGTAATAGGTGTACGTCAAATTCGAAATTGTTATCAATTTTGTTTCATATTTATGTTTTGGTATATAATGAAAAACATATTATTTTGAACTCTTGTTAATGATTGCTTTAATAATTTTTCACTCTTAGGTACGCCATCGCAACTTTTGTAGAAATTAAATAATATTGTAAGAAATGACTTAAACATAATAAGCAATTATTTATTATATTAATCTTGATATATTATTATAAAAACTGTTTGAAATGGTGTCATCCACAGCAAAAAATGGAATGGAATATATCATATATCATAATGAGTGGAAAGAAAGTGTCAGTTGGAATTTAGTAATGAAGTGAACGAAATGAAATTAACTACCTAAAATTAATAGGCAAGATATGTGCCTGTAAATGTATTTCTAATACTAATTTTAATGCTTGCACATGTTTCGTTATTCTTCACTTTTTGCATCTTCATTGATGATTCTGCAGTAGCTTCGCCGCGTCTGAGAACAAAAAGGACAGGTCAAAGATTCTTAGATAAGGTTAAAGAAGTGTAAGTTTGGAACTGGCGGCGACCAGGTACATAAAACCCGAAAAACCATCATACGAGGTCTGTTAAAAAAGTAATCGAACTTTTTCAATTAGGTGCTAATGGAGATATTTAATGATAATACTAATAATAATAATATTTATTTATTTGTCCAACAGAATACTTCCAATAACAGGACAAAGTAAAAATCAGGAGAAACTAAAAATAATACAGATAAAGATAAAATATTAATGCAATAACTAGACTAAATAAATAATACTGAAATATAGATTAGAAGGAAACAAATACATGTATAAATTACAGTAGCACATCTTACGGTACGTTATTTTTAAAATTATGTAATAGTACACCAATACCTACTACAATTGAAAATATCACTTATATGACATCCAAGAGTTATAGTTGCTGCACATAACATGGAGAGGTGATTTCAATAAAATATTGGTGCGAGCAGTCTCATTGTAAAACGTACATGTCACACGATTATTAATTCTCGGCACAAGAAAGTTAATTTGAGCAAAGAAGGTTCGGTGCATCAACGATACTTTGCAATAGCATATATAAAAATTTTACGCTATAAATCTTTCTTCTATGCAATAATGAAGTGAAATCAAATCTGTTTAATCGATGATTATATTCACAACCCCTCTCTGGATATCTATTGTCAAGGCGGAATGCTAAATATTTCAAAAAAAATTTCTGTGCTCTTTCGATGTAACACTAACGAGCAGTATTCCAATTTGGAATGAACATATGATTGATACAGTTTAATCAGAACATTGTTGTTACGGAACTCTTGACCCATTCTAAAAATAAAACACAACATCCTCATGGATGATGAGACAGTCAGCTCAATAAGTCAGGAAAAACTAAGTTTATTGTCGAAAAGCACTCGCAGATCTTTAACTTCATCTACTCGTGTCAATTAGGTAGTCATAAATAATTACATTGAATTTACGTGAGAATATAGCAGTCTTGCAGTTGGAGATGTTTAGACTGAGGTAATTTGTTACGAGCCAGTGAGTTAATTTTTCCAAATTCATTTGCAAACAGTCACAATCATATTTTGATTCGATAACCGAAAATATTTTCAAATCGTCAGCGAAAAATAGCTTATCACGTGTAATGAGCTCAAATCTTTGATAAAAATAGTTGTGATGCATGAGTGCATTTTAACAAGTATTGAATGTGTAAATTCAATTTTAGTCACAATTTTGACAGTTGAGACGTTTCATAGAACAATTTTAAGATTTATACTATTACAAACTTAATTTATATGTAACACCCTTTTTGTGTTAGATTCTACTATACTATAGTTAAATATTTTTATTTATTTCAAGAATTTTATATTTGGGTCCCTTTTTTGGTATGTTTTAAGTTATCAAGCAAATAAATCAGAACACTATGAAATATGAATTACTAGCAACTCGCCCCGGCTTCGCACGGGCAAATATAAAATAACCTATGTTACTCCGAAGAGATGTAACTTTCGGTAAAATTGGTTGAGTAGTTTTTGAGTTAATCAATCATCTTTCATCTAATGCGACCCTAATATTAATTTTAAAATAATTCACGATATATCTATATACCTAAAGACAACAAACGAACTCAAAACTAAAAATGCAAAACCTAAATTTAAAACAATATAGGTAACTACCAACAATGTGAAAACCAAACGAATTGAATTAAAGTACCTATGTTCAGGACTATCAATTTTAATTAATAAGTAAGTAGTTAGGTATCTAACCTATGAAGTTTTAAATGATTCACAATAAGAAAAACAAACAAATTATTAAAACTCAATGAAATAAAAGTATGTTTGCAAGTGTATGTATGTATGTTCCGACTACCTAAAGACAACAAATACAAAACAAAAATGTGACCTTAAAATATCGAACGCAATTATAACTTTCCAACAACACCCAGAAAGAAAACACAGTCGTCAGTCGTCACCTCCATTCGCTTCAAGTCAGTTTATTAAAGGATCACGCGCGCGTTATCGTTCGGCATATTGGCTAAACAGTAGGCAAGACGGTGCGGGGGGAGGGTCGACGATCGCATCAAGCGAAGCGAGGCGCTTGAATTTTATTCTCGCGTCCGTAATTTTTTTGCGATTACTCCTAAGAAATTTATTTAAATTATATGGCGTAAAAGAGTAAAATAATGTGCTTGAAATGCTTAAAGCCTCTAACTTATTTAAAATGATAAGGATTAATACCGTATTTGTGTAAATAGCTTTTAGATTACCGCTTTATAATTGCCAATTTTTTAAAGTATTAAAATGGATATAAGTAGTCTGTTATCTTTAATATATAGACATATGCCATCGCGGACTTTTCTGTAGGCATATATAAGATACACAATTCCACCATACATTGATACACTACATAAACTTTCGGACCCCCCCCCCCCGGCCCGGACGCATGGTGTAAAGGGAAAAAAATCTTCATGAAATGCTCGAGCCAACTAACGTATTTAAAATGATAAGGATTAATACCGTATTTGTGTAAATAGCTTTCCAATTACCGCTTTATAATTGCCCATTTTTTAAAGTTTTAAAATGGATATAGTATGTTATCCTTAAGAGATAGACATATGCCTTCGCGGACTTTTCTGTAGTCCTATATAAGATACACAGTTCCATCATAATTATTCTGTTTTCGTTGAAAGTTCCCAGACGGTTTATTTTTTTCCGACACCTCCAACAAATATCGTTAATGTATACAAAAACTTAACAAATTATATACTAAAACCTTCCTCGAGAACCACTCTATCCATTGGTGAAAACAGCATGAAAATCGGTGCAGTAGTTTTTGAGTTTATCGCGAACAGACAGACAGACATACAGATAGACAGACAGACAGACGCGGCGGAGGACTTTGTTTTATAATATGTAGTGATGTACAGGTACAGATCTAAAAAAGGTACAAAATCAGTTTAACGTCATATGGGTTCCCGCGATAGCACATGACTTGATAATGAGTCTCTGGCTTAAAAGATCGCAACATCAATAATTAAACCTAAAAACTTTTAACAGCTGAAATACCCATAGTATGTTTTCTGTTGACTGGATGCCATTTTAATTAATTTTGTGCAAAGCAGAGCACTTACGTTATTTCAATTATCTTTTAGCAGATTTAGCTCCAAGTGTTTAATGATATGGTTAATTTTTATGGAGATTATTAATGAATATTTTTTCTGGAGTGGACGCATACTAAAATTAATGATTTAATTTTTAATTTCGAAATCTGATTAGGATATATCCACGTGTCGGTTATTTTATGGAAAATTTCCATAGGCAAAGAAAATGTGTGTACTTACATAATATGGAAATGGAAAATAGCAACAATTTAGCCTTCCTGTTTTGTTTCAGGGTATCTACGGTTGTCGAAAAGTAAAACTAAGCACCGAATATTATACAAACAAATAAATTATTCTAGTATTTCAGTAAGGACTAACATAAACTGAATAATTTTCATATTTCTAATCTATATTCTATTGTCCTGTGGAAACCTCATAATTTTCTCATTGCTTTACTTTGAGTGTTCATTATAAAGTTATTACTGGAGCAGAACTATCTACCATCCTTTTCCATAATTGTATTTTCCTTTCAGCTTTGTTTTATCAAAGTCATAAAATTATTTCATGTGTATGTGATGTTAATACTGGCGAGAACAATAGACATATTCATAGAGACAATGAGAAATTATACAGAGGGCATGACAGGGATTAGGCTTAGAAAATATCAAAATTAAACTAAGTACTGATTGTAGTGGAATGAAAATCAACAGAAGTTATGGGCACATCTAACCATGTTACTTTTTATATCAACTCCATAATAATTATGGGTACATAAAAAATTACATAAAAACATTTCTTCATTTAACTAAAGAGAAAAACGTGGAAGAAAAAGTAATTTTAGGAACATGGAAGCGCAAATAATAAAATAAATCTTAGAAATCATTAATATAGTAGTGTATCTAATCGTGTTAACGTCATTCACATCACAACACTCCCATTTGCTACTATGTTAGTACAATTAAAGAAATTGATATTTTTTTCTTTAAAATAGCTCTGTTAGACAAAAAAGAAAACCAAGGAATACTTGGTCCATTCGATGAACAATCGTAAGCACAAATAGACTCAATTACACGTTGACTTGCGAATTTTAAATGTTTAATGGTTGATCTTATTAAATCTGAGCCTGAAACTAAACCAAAACTCACAACTGATCTTTTGTATCCCTGCTGCCCGATTTAAATAAATCTAAGCTCTCATGAACTTGCTGTTACTGGGTTTTTTTAGTTCATTGGATGGGTATTTTAATTGATCAATAAAACAGGGACTGATCTGTCAACACTCTGACGGTTAAATAGCACTGCAGATATTAGAAACACGTGTTATTTTTATGGCTTTGGACGAAAAGAGGAATAAGTTTACAGCGAGTTAATTTTCGTAAACCTTTAAGTATTAATAAATAAATATTTTTGCAACTGCACGAAATGTGTTGATGAGTCTAGCGAGAGCGAGACAAGAATGATACGTTATTAAGTATGGAACATAACAGTTTTAGTTATAGCAGTTAAATAAATTGTCAGTAACGATAACAGGAATAAAACGTTTTGTCATTTAAAAACATAATTCAAGTAATTTTTATTCGAACTTGTACTATACTGAAGTAACGTGCTTGGCATCAACTCTATAAATTATTCATGAAATTCAATTTCTATTCTATTTCCTCATCTAGAGCCCCTGTGAATCGACTGCTTTTCGTCTCACAAATTGCCAGCGCAACAAGGCGCATTTGGGTAAGCAGTGACGTTAATTCTAAAGACATAATTTGGTTATAAAAACAATGTAGCTTTCCATTAATAGGGAAATATCAATATTATTCAATCACTATCATTCTGCTAATAATAATTCAGAATTGGCAATGGTATACAGTATATGAAGAAATTTTTTATTTGAAACAAAGAACTTCTCCATAATCGACCCCATGATGATCATAAAAATTTCTATAATGAATTGTGGCGTATTTTATTTTTTAGTATGTATGAATCATATCAAAATTGTATTATAGATTTACTAAATTTACACGTAGTATTTTTTTTTATAGAAATTGATTTTGGAAGTATTAAAACACGTTAATTTTAATGCTCCAAAAACAAGTCTTAGTTTTTAAGAAAATTAGAGCTTAGATTAAGAAAATTGAATCTTAATTACTATGTTATTAGTCGAGAAATCTAATGTTTATTGCAAAAATCTTAAACAGGCGTGAGAAAAATATTTCATATAAAAGAAGTTAATTTATTTTTATTTATTTAAAAAAAAATAATTTCAATATGATAAATAAACAATTAAATAAAAATGGTAAAGGAATGTACAAACAATTAAGTAAACAGTTAACATTTTACCTAAAAATGTATGCTTAAACAAATTAAATATATAAATATCAATTCTACACCACCACATTACGTAGCAAAATGATCGTTATACTTAGTTAATTTTTAGTTAATTTTTTGGAATGTCTGTTTAACAACAGAAGTGTGTCCCCTGACTCCCCTGGTTGATATTATATGCGACTGCTACAATTTGGCAGGTTTAGGGTTAAATGATTGATTTTATTTCGAAATTACTAGAACACGAAAAGTTGTACAGATGATTCATGTTGACGTCAGAATTCATAAACAAGGAAAGAAATTTTTATGTCTCAATGTTTTATTATATTCAGCTTTAAAAATGTATTCATGTAAAAGCAAGGTGTCGTATATCATAAGGGAAACAAAAGTTATAATTTTTGGAAACATCTTGTAATAAAAATATGTGTAATGAATTTTCTTTTTTGAAAGATATAAGTACATGTAAACTGCACTAAGTTCTGGAGAACATGGAAAAATATATGATAATTTATTATAATTTTTAAGATACTCAAAAATGGGAGTATGTACCTACGTATAATATGTTATAAACGGAAATATTTTAATTTCCATCAGTTTGAACTTTTACTCCATTTGATTGATTCCTTATAAACTTGCCGACATACTCGTAGTGTATTATTCATAGTTTTAGTTTTGCGTGTTTCAGAAAGACCTCCCGTAAATTCAGGGAGTGATAGTACGACAAAAAATAAGAATTTTTTGTCTTATGAACTATATGTCTATCTCCTCTTGTTTTCGAGATACAGAGCGACAAAATAAAATTTTATAAATATAATTTTTACGAAAATTTCTAAACGGTGCGAAATATTTTTATGAAATTTGGTATTCCGGGGTTTTTAAGGACGCCAAATACGCTGGTCTAAGTATTTTTTGGATATTTCATAAAGGGCGCTAGTTACGCTACATTGTTATTACATTTTAGGTTCTAATTTTGTTAAGGTTAGGTTTTTTACAATTCGGGCTCCAATTTCTAATGTACATTTTATTTTCTAAAAATAATGTACTACTCTTGTTAGAACTTCCTAATGTGGACGGTTTTCGAGAAAAAAGGCTTTTAATTGAACTCTTACTAATATTACGGTGAAGAAAATAAGTGACTTTTCTCAAAGTAGGCTTATGCTAAAACTTATTGATGGACGTCTCATAAACAACGCATACATTCTCAGTAATATTTTAAACTCTAATCAACTTTATATCAAAATTTTAGTGATTGTTAGTGACTGTTGTTAGTAATGACAGTCATTAAAATTTTAATATAAAGTTAATTAGAGTTTAAAATATTACTGAGGATGTATGCGTTGTTTATGAGACATCTATCAATAAGTTTGCCTACTTTGAGAAAAGTCACTTGTTTTCTACACCGTAATATTGTAAGAGTTCAATTAAAAGTCTCTTTTCTCGAAAACCGTCCACATTAGGAAGTTCTATCTAACAAGAGTACATAATTTTTAGAAAATAAAACTGTACATTAGAAATTGGAGCCCGGATGGTAAAAAATCTAACCTCAAAAAATTAGAACTTAAAATGTAATAGGAATGTAGCATAATTAGCGCCCTATACGAAATATCCAAAAAATAATAAGACCAGCGTATTTGGCATCCTTAAAAACCCCGGAATACCAAATTTCATAAAAATATTTCTCACTGTTTGGAAATTTTTCGTAAAAATTCTATTTAAAAATTTTTATTTTGACGCTCTGTATTTCGAAAACAAAAGGAGATAGACATATAGTTCATAAGACAAAAAATCCTTATTTTTTGTCGTACTATCAACACCTGAATTTACGGGAGGTCTTTCTGAAACACCCTGTATATTAATTAGAATAATAAAAAAAAACATCGTATTAAGAGAGGATGTAAAATAGATACAAAATGTAGAGAAATCGATGTAATTTCAAAGCTATAAATAGTTAACCCAGCTGATGTTATACATAACAAATGATGTTATTGGAAACCAGAATGTTGAATTTAATTACAGTTAATTTAAAGCTGACGATTTTATAGGTACTTAAAAAGTTTAATAGAATTATGGTTTTTATGGAATTTCAACATAAATTTCTACAATTAATTTCTTACACTCAAAAAAGAACGAAAGCGAATACGATATTCACCTAAGTTCAGTCTTTACGTGTGTTTATTTAATTGCAATCAAATAAAGTATCAGATGTTTTACAGATAAGAAAAATGGTTTAAAAATGTCTATATCGGTTCGTTTTCTGTTTCTTTGTACTCATAGCTGTCCGTTGCTCTTGAAAATAACCGAGTAATACAGTTATTGTTGTTCAGTGAACCCCAAATAGTTCAACTATTAAATGTTTATAAGCTTTTGTCTTTGTAGAAAACGCTCTTCTGCGAGAACGACTCTTGAATTACAGCTGGCCCAAACAATTTGAAGACTTGTACGATTTTTTGCTAGCAGTTGAATTTAATTTGTATATCTAATGATGTATAGTGCAGGTAGGTAACCAATTTAATTTCCTAATATAGGATAATGTAACATATATCAACATACTTTTTGTATTGTAATATTTAATGCAGTACATTGATTACTCGTCATCATTAAAAGCATATTGGATTCATCGTTCGCTGCTTAGAGATTGATTTTATAGTTGTGAAGCGCTGTCTTTGATCTAATAATTACGTTTGGAGACAATAGAATATCTCTTTGCAACAAAATGGGAATTTACATAGTGGGACTTACAAAAATTTTTATTTAAACAGATACATAGATGATAGATATTTTACTATTTTTTTTCTAGTAAATGGCGAAGTCGCTGGGGAATAATAGAAATTGTATCAATATTTGATAGGTAAATATTTTATATTCTTAAAATTAGTCAAAAGCTCATGTTTTAATGGTTTTAAATTAAAATTATTTTACTCGAAACCATGAGGAAAATTTATATTTGCAAGGCTATTTTAACGATGGAAAAATAGTTCATGTATGTATGATGAATAGTATGCGACTAGTATTAAGTAACAAATAATTTTTTCAGTTGCAGTACTACACTGAAAAAATATTAAATCATTTTATTTAAATCCCTTTTCGAACCGCTCCTGATCGCTGACCTATAAAGGTTAGGTCTTATTCGAATGAATCTTAACCTACCGCATTCGGTCACTAACCTAGTTTTGTACTGTGTTTTTTAAACGACAAAAACAAACCTTTTTACTTAGACATATGAATGAATAATATCTTTTTTTAAATTTTAAATATTAACAAGTATTATTTATTTACTAATAAAAACAAATCTATAAGGATAATAATTGTTTTCGTATGTTAGGTTATTGCAATTTAGTATTTTTAATATTGTACGTGTTTTATAATTGAATTTGAGTTTTTAGTATTATTTTATTATTAATTCAATTAATTATTCAGTTTGTAGTACGTATACCTTATTATGTGACTTGTCTTATACGGCTAAAACAATACTCATTCGTCCATAATTTTTTTTATTAGGCCGAATACGTGTTTAATAGTTATTTATTGTGTATGTTTTTAAGTAGCGTTTTATCTACGCAAGAATGTTTAAACGCGAGAACGTTGTTCGAGCGTTTAATATTCTTAACCCCAGGGTTCCGCGGAACACAGTTTGAATACCGCTGCTTTAGGCGGTTCATATGTGTGGATAAAAGTCCGATTATAAGGTGATTGTGGATAAAATTAATTATATTATAACTGAGTCACCTTGTAAAATTACAACCATAACACAAAAAATAAATTTTTTGAGTAACATCGGTCTTGCATAAAAAGATGCGATATATTTATACATTTATACGTTTATATACATACATTTGAATGATTACCTACCGTATTAATAACAGTTTACAAATCTGTGGAATAAAAGAAATAAAAAAAAATAATTGCGCAAATTGATTTCAATTTATGTTTATATAACATTAATTTTACTTATTAAATTTACCCAGTTACCCTCATTAAAAGAATTTCTGTTTGTTCGCCATATTATTTCGTAACAGAGGCTCTCTGTTTATTTAAGTTTCTTGTGGATGTTCGTATTGATGATAATTCCAAGTTCGTAGTATACACTGCCGTTGATACAACACATTTCACTCTGTTTACACTTAAAGCGATCCCATTTGGGAGTTACAGAAATTGTCTTTTCTTTACAGCGTGAAGCAGTCCCACCGGATTTGTCTTGTAATTCGAGCCCCATTGTACTCTGTACCCTCTCAATGTAATATCACTCTCTGCTGGCCGGACTAAATATTTCATAAGTACGAACTGACACCTAGCTGGTCTAAAAGTTTCAACTGTAGGTGGTCCCCCTTGAAGCGGAATGTTGTTAGTAATAAATAAGTAAAAAATAATTAGGCATCTTAAAGCGTACATTCAAAGTATACATAACTAATATACAGGGCGTTTGGTAAGTCGATGCATTCCTTGCAGGAGGTTATAGTGCAAGAGATTTGTGATATATTTCCTTAATATACCATATTCCGGAAACGCTTAGTTTCTGATCTACAGGGTGATAAAGTTTTAATAAAAAAAATGCAAATTTATAAATATTTCGGAAACCGTTCAGAATATTTTAATGCAATTTTACAAGCTTTGACAATTAATAATAATACATGTACAATAAAAATATTGTTTTTAGTTTCACTAGTGGCGTGCCCACAAGCACGTCTTTGGATATTTTTAAAGAAAAAAACCACTGATTTTTCTTAAAATAAAAATTATTTTTTAATTCCTTGTTCAATTTGGAAGAGAAAAGGTATTTCGACTGTTTTTCTTATGACGCACCGTTTTCGAGTAAAAAAATGAAAATCGATTTATTGCATAGCGTAATCCGGTTTCAATAATTTGAAAAATAGCAGAAATTATGCACTCAGCTTTTTTTTGTACCAATTTTATTACTCGCAATTAACATCAGTTTAAAAATTTTTTATCGGTTTTTAGATTCACTATTTACTATCTGAACAGAAATTAGCAAGTTGGCTGTGCACTCGTTTTTGTTATTGTTTGACAAAATTAATAATAGCTGTCACTTTGAGTATTTGAGTGTAAAGCAGTTAAGTGCAGTTCATTTTCCAAAAATATCGCATCTTAAAAAAATCCGAGGGAAATAATGTTCTGGCAAGGGCACTCAGAACGTCAAAAATCCAAAATTTAAGTAAAATTATTCAAATAATAAATAAATTATCGTAGAAAAGTGAATTAAAAAAAACTACTTTCTCGGGCCTATAATTTCTTAAGGAAGCAAGATGGTAATAAGGTAAATTGATTTAAATCACCTTATTTTCATCCAAGGAAGTCAGCCATTATTTAGTAAACACTCTGTATAATAAATGAATCACAATTTGCATTCAAAATATTCAAAAATGAAAAGCAACGAATGTTCCAGTTAACAATACACATAAATAAGTCAATTGTATAGCTTAATAAATTCTTAATTATAAAAAAAAAAATATTTCTCTTTCATTTCATATTTTGCCTTCTGCATATTTTTTTCATTCTCAGTCGTCATTTATACTTGTATTTAAAAGAATCAGCATTCAAAACAATACAAAATTACTGCGTTTATTTATGTTAAAGTTATTAATAATTAATACAGATTTGGAAAGCAATTTCATTTAAAACTCGTATAATATTAAAAATTTCCTTTACGGAAATAAATTATTTCCCATTTCTTCTCCTTCCGAGACCAAAAGGTTAATGTTCTCAGATAAAGGAGAGGAAAATAATGAGTGGATATTCTTTTTCAAGCTACGAAATGCAGATAAACCAAATGTATAACAAAGCGTCACGCGAAGTTGACATTAGAATTGCCCTTTTGCTTCGGTTCAGCGAAAGAAACTGCAATTTTAAATATTGCAGTCGTATTTCTCCTTCCATAGGACATTATATGAGAAATTGTTAAAAGGTTCTGCTTGAAGCATGATCAGTTTGCTAATATTTACTGACTGGTACGAAATAATATCCACTATATTTTAGTATTTACCTATAATTTAGTACAATTTGATATAAAATGTAGACAAATGGAGTTAATATGGTCAAATTTTTGTATAAAATATGTCGTTGAGATAGTACTTATTTTGAATATTAAATTAAGTTTATGCTAAAGAACTTTTTTACACAGAATATTGAATCTTGGATCATGATAAGCTAAATATTCTTAATGAACTAAAGCCTACGGTATTAGTTTTCGAGACTGCTATTTATTGTAAATATACGAAATGTAGGTTAATATTCTGTTTAAAATAAAATCAGTGAATGGGTATACAAGTGTATTAATAGGTAGGTACTGTTTTTTTACTTTATTTTAAAAGTATTGAACAAATTCAAATTTTTTTAAATATGCTATCAAATTATATCAAACAATATTCTTTAACGCCTCCTAAGTAGAGAAAGCAATCCTAAGTAAACTATGTATAGAAACAGTAAGATCTTTCTATACTGGCTATTTTTACGTGTTGGTCTTTGACGATGGTTAGAACAACAAAAATACATGATATTTCTTTGAAAAAATCCATTATTTAACAATTTCAACACATCAAGTACTAGATGTTCTAGATGCTGATGTTATAATTCAATGCTAGTTCGGGTATTAGCCCATAGAGTAGTTGTTTCCCCCATTATCTCCACCATTATCAGTAGGAAGAAGTCTTGCATATCTAGATTTTTGGTATCGAAGAATTTTTTGACTTCATTTGGGAGGAGGATTCTTAAAGAATTTTTTGAATTTATTTGAATTCGCTTAATATCTTTAAAATAAAGAAAGAAGAAAAATTCTAAAATTTCCACGTCACAAAGTACTTTTTTTGTATTTTGCAAACTGAATGAGTGTGTTTAATTAAAAATGGTATTTTTAAAAACTAATCTTTTTCGAAGTTTCACAAAGAATGTATTCGAATATTTACTCTAAATTCAATTTTAAACACAGTGTAAACATCAAAATTAATAAAAAAAATGGCACCCGTCGAAATGAATAATTCTATGTTTACCTGGTATCTATTTTAAAATTGTATTAAGATTTAGATATGACATTGTTCGTTTTTATTTTTGCTTTATTTTTTATTACAACAGTAGTGCAATGTAATAGTTCTTCTGGAGTTCTTAGTGACAGTCTCTCAATATCTTTACCACTGTCATATATTTTTTTATTATTAGTTCTCACATGTTTTTACTCATTTTTAAAAATTCAATAAAAACATATCAAATGAAGTCAAACCAGACACCAGACTGCAGTATCAGCAGTTAGCAATCCTGTCTGTGAGGTTGAATATCTTTTGCATGTCTGGAGTGGAAGAACATTTGTTTGAACTGGCTTAATACTTTTAAAAATGTGTAAAAAATTGTTACCACTGTTTGAGAGGTCAACCAGTCATCAATTATACAGAGTGGTCCAGATTTTAATAGACAAACTTCGAGAAAGTACTAAACAACAAAAATTAACATCAGTTTGCGCTATGAATTTATACGCAGAAAGTCACCGTTTATGAAATACAGGGCGTTGAAATATCAAAAATAAAACAATTTTTTTAAATAACTGGAAAACCGCTTCGTCAAATTTATCCAAATTTGGTACACATTTTTTTTCAAATATTTCTCCTAGTTCTGTATGCACACAGTCCAAATTCAAAAAACCAGTGAAAAAGAAACAAGTTTCCTTCTTTAAAGTAAAACAGTAGTCTTTTCCAGTTAATGGAGGACCATACCTTTGAACTCACGAATCGGGATCTTGTTTCAAATGAACGGGGCGCCAGCACATTCTGGTCAGGTAGCTCGTGAATGGCTGACAAACCACTACCAAAACCGATGGATTGGTCGGAATGGTCCCATACCTTGGCCGACTAGATCACCTGATTTAAATATTTAGAATTATTTTATTTGGGGTAAACTAAAAAATGACGTTCGTGCTGTTCCTATAGCAAATAGAGACTTAGTTGGTCTAAGGCTAAATGAGTTCTGCACTAATTTGAAGCAAAATCCAGTTTTAATCAGAGCTGCCGTGAATTTTGTAACCAAAAGATGCCAAAAATGCATTGATCTTGGAGGTGGACACTTCGAACAATTGATTTAATTTATTTCTTTTTCATTTAACTTTACTTGTTGTTCGTGTTACTTGAAACTTGAGCTCGACATGTTTGGTATGATAGTGAAAAATGTGTATCAAATTTATATAAAATAAAATACGGTCCAAAATGCGTATAGGTAATGTAACGAAATCTCACTAATTAGGCCGTGTGAGATCTAATTACTCATGGACATTATATGGTAGGTCGTGACAAGGACAGCTGGTAATGTCTTGACAACATTGTTATTGATTGACAGTATGTAGTATTATTTAATTAAAATAGGTTACACAGAACTAGAAAATTATTTAGAATTAAAATAGAGTCTGGAGAAGAACTTTGATCTATTTTAATTCCTATAATATTTCAATATTCTACTTCTATGTAACCCATTTTCATTAAATAATAATACAAACTGTCAATCAATAACAATGTTATCCTCACATTACGACCTGTCACTGTCACAACCTACCATATTCGTGTCGATTTCGAAAAAATTTTGCAATATTTGTAAATGAGGGGGTCCAAAAATATGCCGTTTGATGTGTTTTATCCCAATTTGAAAGGTTTTTGCTTATTTATAAACATTTACCTTGGTAAATTTGCGTTTGAAAAAAATATATATTGAAATTTCTGAAAAAAATTTTGGAAGAAGTATTTTAAAGGTTCGAATATTATGTCTAAACAGGTATTGATTTGCACATTTATTATTCTTCCATCGAAAGTCTTTATGCTACACACACAGCATTGCTAGTTAAAAAAAACTACGGGTAGCACACATTTTTTTGCCGATTTTATAGTATAATGTATATATATTTTTAACATTATAGGCGAAAAAGAAATAGAAATAATGTTAGAACGGAACTTTTTATGAGAAGATAGTTGACTGCAATTTTTACACGAAATGTGAAAATTTTTCGACTTTGGAGTAGCTATTTACCAAGCAAACCAATATAATTGCCGGTTCTTGTAAATATAATTGTGAATGGTTAACCAAAACACATCTTTTTGACACTACTCATTTTTGAAAAAAGAAATTAAAAAAAATCGACACGCCCTAATCTCACGGACTAATTAGTGAGATTTAGTTTGAATACCTATACGTATTTTCGACCATATCAATGTCCTATCTGTCAAAATATATTATAACTAAATCTGTAAATCCTTACGTAATTGGAAAAAGTCAGAAATGCTTGAAAAAGGTTTAATAATTACAAGATGTCTTATTTTCTTAATAAAAAACCTTCTTTTCGTTTTTCAATAGTATCTCGCTTATTGTTAGCGATGGACCCAACAAACCCTACATGACTATGCTCGACAGGGAAGGTTCTATCCAAATATGTAAAAATATACAGGGTGTTCCATTTAACTTAACATCCGCGGTCAATTTGTTTGGACTTCATTTGTTTTTCTACTACCATTTGAGCAAAACCGTACTTATCTTATCAACTTCGACGTCACCTGTTACATGAGTGTTGTATAACAATGAAAAAGTAATATTAACGGTCGGTAGAAGGAAGCACAAAAAACAAGCGCTTAGGTAGGGAATTCTGGAAGGAAGTCTAAATAGTTGAAGATAAGTAGTTGAAGTGAGAACAGTGTGCAGATAGGTAGCAAGACGATCAGTGTAGTGTGAAAAATATAGAAGTAGTGGAAAATTAAGTGTTTAACCGGTATTAGTTAGCAGGTAATATTCTTTAAGTACTTTGTTGTTAATTGTTCTATGTAATATTATGATTGTGATGGTTATAGATGTTTAATGATAATAATTCTTTGTATGTTTAGCTTCCATTGCTTTATGCTCAAAGGCATATATTTTTCTAAGGTAAAATTGTTATAATTATTATTAACGACTGCTCATTATTTATTTCATGTTAAAATATATATATATTGTCGTGGGCGCCCAGACATTACAATAACGACTTCTTTATATCACATCTAATTTGTTTTTGTCATGATTACGTTGTTCGAAAAACATAGATGTTTCATGATAAGAATTCTGTGTATGTTTAACCTTCATTGTCTTACACTCAGGGGCGTATATTTTTCTAAGATAAAATTGTTACAATTATTATTATAGATTGCTCATTATTTATTACATGTTAAAATATGTATATTGTCGTGACTGCCCAGATATTGCATTAACGACCTCTTTGTTTCACATTTAACTTGTTTTATCATGATTAGGTTGTTCTTTGATTTCTTGTGCTCACTTTATGTCATACGTCTATACGAGCCTTGTTGAATTTACTAACATTTTCGCCCGTGCGGAACGAATCTGGATTAAGCTCGATTGCCTCCCGTATGGGACTCCAGTGTTATGAAGGATCTTCCGAAATCTCAACTATAGCTGGATTGCCTCCCGTATGGGACTCCAGTATCTTCCGGCTCTGCCGGCTAACTAACACCAAACCTCTTCAGTTTTACTTGGAAGTGTGTATGACTAATATGAGGTAACAGATGACATTTAGTGACACATTAAATGAGACAGGTCTTATTTATCATTAGCAAAGGTTCTTAATTTATGCCTTTTGGTTAGCGGTTGTTTTGCATTTATATTTGGGTGGTAAGAGCAAAAATCGTGGGTTTCTCTGCCATGCTCTTTCCCCACAGGAGCTCTAGGTGAGCCTGGCACTCTCATTTTATGTTAAATGGTTGTTAATGTTTTTGTTGTTCTTTCTATTTGTCACTTGTTTAATTTGAAGACTGTTGTATGTAAATAATAAAGTTAGGTGTATTTACTCTGCTTTTGTTTTATAAAATTAAACCATACATCCCCTCAAAAAAAGTTAGTAGCCAGCGCCTTCCGGTCAATAAAAAATAGATACACACAATGTAGGTATTCTTTACGACGATCACATATATTTGGCCACAACTACGTTTACGTTTATTTTTTTATCGAACCTGGGGTTGTTATACTACACATTTTCGAAAAATTCATAAAAACTCGTGCAACTTTTATATTTAACACTTTTTTATAACTCTTAAAACAAAAAAGTTAAAGGAGGGTCAAAATATAATGAATCACCCTGTACATATATTCCACATTCCAACTTAATTTAACATACTTTAGACAAAGTAAAGAATGTTGGTATGTAATCATGTGAGATATGCATGATTTGTTATTTTATCAGTTAATTTGTCTGTTGCACGAATGTTATAATAAATTTATTTTATGAGACCCTAAGGTTCAGGTCAATCTGGTCGTGTTGACAAGAAAGTTAGATCCAGGAAAAATGTAGCGTTAAGATATAACCATAAATCTCGTTGGTTATTCAGAAAACGTCTTATTATCGTTCACAACGTGACGATTTTAAGAGACGTTATACTTGCTAAGTGCATTACAGTCAGCGTCCAAAAGATTCAGCATTAATCTTATAATTTATTTATTCGGAAATGACTTTGGAAACTAGAGGAGGCATGTGGGGTGCCGAATAAATTAATTTTTTTTTAATTTAGCACCCTTATCGAAAATAAAATGTTTATTTTATTCTCAATTTGTGCAATAACACGTAAATGTACCTATTTGTGGAGACAATAATTAATAGCACAGAGCATTGCTTCATACCTACTGGCACAGAGCGATCTATTAATCTGTAGGTACCACGAAAGCAAGACTAAAAAAAAAGATTGCATCGAAATTTAGAGGTGGATGTAATTTCGAATATACTATAAGAAATAGAGAAATTAATAACTGGAAGAATTTGCTTCACAATTTGCATCTCTTTCGGATCACTATATAACTAGATACACTCAAAAGACCAGAAACAACCTACAGGGTAGGAAAGTACCGATGGTCTATTAGAAGTTACGTGAGAGCGATAAAGTAAGCCATAGAAATCCATGCGATAGAGAAGGATGGCTATAATGAAGGCGTCTCATAGTCACCGCCCATTTCGCCCTTCCACAAATAAGATCCACTTCTTATTTGTGGAAGGGCGAAAGTTTTAATTTATGGTGAAGCATTTGTGTTATGGTGAAGCAAGACAACATTTGTGTTAGTTCGTAGAAACTGAGTAAGACGGACCCAAATGTGTTTACACGTTGGTGGATTTTGAACAATTGTTATAAAATCGGGTATGTCAAATGGTTTTATTATTTAAAAACACAAATTAATTGTATTAATTAATAAAGGCAAAAGCAGTTGAATTTGCCGATATAAAATAGGTGCGATAAAATTCTATTTACATATTTCTTTCCTTGCGAAAGTTTTTGTCCGTTTTTATCACACCGCCATGCCGGTCGCATTGTGCGGGGTCAGGTTTTACAGTGGACCAGTTTCCAGTGCCGTGCAGAAGTGTATTTTTAAATTATTTTCGAACTGCCCTTTTTGACTTTTTCTTTACAAAATTGTATTTGTAAGGGTCCCCTGTACATCCAGAATTTTTTTTGGGTAAGTTCTGAATCACCCTGTATATGGATCTATTTTTCTTTATACTGTTCTATAAGTTGTATACTCTCCTTATTTACTTAAAATATTTTCTAATTTTTACGTAAATATACCCAACAAAACCCCAAAATGCATATCTGTCATTTCTGAATGTGACTTATTCGTTGTCGTTGTGACTGTTGTTGTTGTTGTCGTTGTGACTATTGTGACTGTTGTGACTGTGACTTATTTGTTGTCATTGTGACTTATTTGTTGTTGTTGTTGTGTTGTTTCTTTTGTAATTTGTTCACTGGCAGAATTTTCCATATTTTAATATAAATTTAAAGTTTTGCATTCAAAATAAAAAAAATCAATAAATACATACGGTCTGGACAATATATATATATATATATAAAATTGATTTGAAGTCAAAAATGGGGCTTTTTGGGATCTATTACAGTGTACCAAATTTTATTAAATCATTTTTTCTGATTCCTATTAGATAAGTAAAAACCATTTTCTTTCCAAAATTTACCACTTTGTTACTTGGAAAATAGACCGCTTAGAATAAAAGAGTAGGTATACTGATATCCTGTATCTTGCATCCTGTATCTAAGCTAAGCAGTGAGAAAATTTTTATTTTGGCACGAGTATAAAAATTATATTATAATGATTTCATTCATTTGAGTTCTTGACTAACATCGTAAAAATAGTGACAAGTAATTATCTAAAATTTAAAGTAAATTCGACGGTTGAGAGCGAGATGAAAAGTCGTGTGAATTTTGTGGTCCATCTGCAGAAGCTGATAACAAATTTTTACAACCTTCACAAACACAAACCCGGTGTTGATGGAGTGGCATTATTCACACATACATCAAATTCCGCGGGCATCGATGACATGACGCGGATCGATTAATAAGTAATTTAGAACTTGTCGACATTCTGTAATACAAGACAGAGGCATGCACCTGACAGTAACCGCTCCTCTAGTGTCCTAGTGTCCTATATATTGCCGCAACGCATACCTGAAATAAGCGTCAGTTGAAGCAGAAAATTAGATATTGAACACTGAATATGAGGATATATTAAATTCTGCAAAAAGACGTTTCCTTCACTATAATTTTAATTTAGAATAATTTTTCACTGAAATATATTACTTTTTCATACAAATTTTTTAGAATAAAAAAATTTCATACGAAAATATTCGTAAATATTCGGTGGTGAAGATACTGAGGAAATCGCATTAAAGTTTTCAGAATTTCAATGCACTTTGAATAAAATGAATTCGATAATTTGATTTGATTACGAAATGTTCTTCATATGTTCTTCAGTGTTCTCCATGTCATTAGAAAAACGAACAAATTTTGAAATAATTTTTTTAGTCTAAAATAACTTTTGTTAACAAACAGTCGAATACATCGAAAATAGAGGGTTCCCAAAAGTAACACAGGATTTGAATTGTGAATGCAGTTGTTTCATTCGGGGCGCTCCTTTTAAGAAAAGTTCGACGTAATTTGTGCACAGTCTCAGCTACACACTCTCCGTACTGGTAATACATTTTCACAATCTTCACTTTCTTATTTGCTCCATTTTGTCTAACCGTAAGGTGTATACTACAACATACGTGCACAATGCTTACAAATCTTTGGAATGAAAATGGCTCGCAATTCAAATCCTGCGTTCCTTTTCGGACACACTTTATTTCTAAAAATGTTCGTTTCACAGACAGGATGTATAGGAATATTTTATTGCTAATGCTTATCGCTCAGAAAAATCAGAATTTGTACCTATGCCAATGTTTTTTTTCGTATTTTTAATCGTAATTGTATGTATTTAAAATTGTATTTGTAGCAAAGTGCTACAAAAAATCAGTTATTGTTATTGTTATGTTATTGTGAAATGAACAGTCTTATAGTTACTTCCTATTTATTCAACTGTGTAATAAGTTGCTGTATGAATTTCTAAAATATTTGTCGTATGTCGAAATTTCCATGTCGGACTAGCTTGAAAGTGGATTATTTAATTATGCAAATATTACATTACTAGATATTTTATCACCGCCGCGAATAAGTTTCGCCGAAACAAGGGTAGAAGCACACATGATGATGCGATCTATAATGGATCCCATCCAGATTATGGAACCGATGGCAACGATGCGTAAAACGATTTATGTGTTAGACAATGATACAGTGACATAAATCTTATAATCATTGTTCACTTTATTTTATGTTGATGATCCGCACGCCTTTGGTGCGCGGCCAATTATGACAGCTCTAGTAATGTATCTGTTCTATATCAGAATTAAACTCAAATAAAATAGTCAAACAAGATATACTTAATTGTGGAGTATTTTCAAGCCGAAAATATAATTACTTTTACGCTCTGAGTCTAGTCTAAAAAAGAAAAGTAATGCTAATTTAAAAAATAAAAGGAACGTTAATTTCGAAGATTAAAGAATGTATTTCCCTAATGAAGTATGTGTTCATTGACTTTACACAAGATTGTTAATTAACTTAAAAGGTATCATCTAGTTAAACTGGGAGTTCTCAAAGTTGAGTGATTTCTTTTAACAGCTGGTAGAACTAGTAAAAAAGTCGATTTACCAAAAATCGTTTATATAAAAGTTGCCAAATAAAGCAATTATTAACAATTATTTTAAAAAATAATACAAACCTGATTTATTGTCATTTTCGACCACTGCGTTGTAAAAACATAAATGGTAAACAAATGGTAACAATTTCGAACAATTTCTGTAGAACAATTTTGAATAATTTTCGTAGAATAGAATTTTTATAACTCTTCTCTTCTGCAACTTTTATATAAACGATTTTTGGTAAATCGACATTTTTTTGCGAGTTCTACCAGCTCTTAAAATAATTGACTCAACTTTGAGGACATCCTGTATAATGTGTTTCCTTTAATGATTATAAATTTCATTTATTTTGAAATATGTGTCAAAATTTTGTAGATACTTCTCTGTATCTATTCCACAACACTGTTCCGTTTCAATCTATTTCTCCATTATATCAAAGAAAATACACATTTCTTTAATTAAACTGAAAATAAGGAAAATATAGATATCATATTCCCACAGGTGCTGTTAAAATGGAACGTGTACAAGTTAACAAAAAGGAAATACATACATTGGTAAAGCGTATGTTATATATTCGCTGTGTATTACTCCACTGTTGCAGCTAAATACTTATAAATAATGCCTTGAAGCATTCTCATGTAGTAGTCCCGGATCGTCCACTACATCGAAAAGCGAACTGATCCCTGATGGCAATATTTCTATTCTTTTCCGAAGGCGTACGCAACAGAACCAATAAGATATTTTGATGTCCAATTCAATACGCCATTATTTTCTTTTATTCTTGTTTAAGCTTCAATACAATTTATTTAAGACTTATGCTTCAATTAACGCAAACAGTATGTTCCATACAATGGTTTATGCTATAATATACAGGGTGGTCCGAATTTTATGCAGAAACTTCGAGGGTAGATAGATCTCTTTAAAATAATATGTATTTGCCTCATAAACATAGGTCTGGAACGGCCCCGTTTCAGAGATACAGGGTGTTGAGGTTTTAAAAAAAATTGATTTTCTGTTTATATCGCACACTACCTTACAGGTTGTGTAGAAAGGAGTGTAAATAATTTTGTTGATGTGCTTACAAATTGCACTTACTTTTAAACATAAACAAATACTCTTGTAATATTATCGTTAGAAGTATCTGCTACAAGGGGATTGTATTGGTATGAATAACTTTAGAACGGCATATCTTAGGGAAAAAATTAAAGTCACATTTTTTACGTATTATAATACGTAAAAATATACATATGTAATATATATTTACGTAAAATATAAATCAGTTACAATGACAGTGGCGTAGGTTTTTTCGTAAAAAAGGGGGTGACCCCTGTCCAGTTGTACACCACTGGTTGAACCTTTAAAGCTCATATTTCAGGGAATATAAGGCCTACTATCATACATTATATGTACCAAATTTTATTGAGATCGGTTAATAGATTCCAGAAATATAAACAAAAAATCTATTTTTTTGACAACTTCAACACCCTATATCTCTAAAACGGTGCCGTTCCAGACCTATGTTTATAAGGCAAACACATATTATTTTAAAGAGATCTGCCCTCGAAGTTTCGTGCATAAAATTCGGACCACCCTGTATACATTACAATCAGTGGCCTTCCCTTTTGAGGAATAAGCAACTGAAATACAATTTTTGTTAAACTGTATTACATTGTATATTACATACAGGGTGTCTCTGAAAAGGTTCCTTGGATGAAAATAAGACTATTTAGCCTAACTTACCTATATACAAAAGTGAGACATAGCCTTCTAAATATAGAACAGATTACCTAGTTTTTTCAAATAATTTGAAGTGTCTTTCTTAGAAACTTAAAATTTGGTACACATATTTTTTTATATAAGAGTAATGTAAATAAAGAATTTGGTGGGAATACATATACAGGATGTTCTCTTTCTAGTGCCTGTGCGCCAACTTTTTTGTGTCTACGCCAGTGACGACAGAATTTATGTTTTTAAAAATAAGCACTATTCTAGAAGATCTTTTGCCTCTTACAAAATTTTGATATCATTTATGGATTTCGAGTAAAATTGGCATATTTTACACATTAAATAATAGATACAGTTTAAGATAATTAGATCAGTCTAGTACGAGGTGCTACAGCACAAAGAAACAAATTCATAACAATAATTACAAGGTTCAGTGGCAAGCTAGGTGCCATTTAATTTTAACTTACTTTGTTTAATATCTTCCTTACTATGGCCGCAAATTATACTTTTGCTGAACAAACTGATATGTTAGTAGTTTTGGGTTATTGTGAAGGTAGTTGTTGTGTTAGTGTTCGAACATAATGCTGAAAGATTATCTAATCGAAGAATTCCAAATCACCGAACATTTACTAATGTGGAGAGACGTCTTCGGGAAACAGGAATTTTTTACCTGTAACATTTAAATCGTGGACAACGTACGGCTAGAACTATTCAGCTGACGGAACAAATTTTGGAAAAGGTCGAAAAATTCCGCAAGTAAGTAAAAGGCGTTTAGCGGCAGAGGTAGGCTTTCAAAAAGTTCCATTAATAGAGTATTAAAAGACCAATTATCACATCCATTCCACCTTCAATCAGTTCAAGAACTTTTACCTGCCAGTAGATCCTCCTTCACGTCTTGCTTTGGTCAAAGTATTAAGGAACTTGGAAATAGAGACGATAATTCCACAAGAAAATATTGTTTATGGACGAAACCGCTTTTACATAAAGGGGTATTTTTTAATTCACCTAATGGACATGTTTATTGTGATGAAACTCCACATGCAATCAGCAAAAGACGATTCCAATATGAATTTAAGAATAATGTTTGGGCTGGAACTGTTGGTAGTATTTTAATTGTTCTTGTTATATTACCTCCCACATTGAACGTAAAAAATTATTTAAAATTTTTACAAACGAGATTACCCTATCTGCCTGAAGAGTTGCCGATAACACTACGAATGAATACGATTTTCATGCGTGATGGGGCCCTCCCCATTTTGCCTAATCGGTAAGGTAACACTTAGATGAGTACTATCCTAACAGGTGTATAGGTAGAGGATATAATGCCCTTTTAAAATGGCCGCCTCGATCCCCGGACCTAAACCCATGAAATTATTTCCTTGAGGAATGCTGAGGACCACAGTTTATAGCTTTCCAGTAAATACAGAAAACGAATTATGGGAAAGAATACAAAATGAAATCAATGTTTTACAAATATCAATTTAGATTTATTTAAAATGTTAATGTTGACTTTCTTACACTATTAGTTGATACTGTTTACTTAAAATACTAGTGTTGATTTTTTATTTTATTGATTGATAGTACCAAGACTGAAAATGTGTAGCAAATTTTTGTTTTTTTTTAATGTGAAATTTTTTCATTATTATTCCCGGCTTTTAGGCAGCAGTTATAAATTATTTTTTGGTAATCGGAATTTTTGCCTATATTTAATGTGTAAAAAATGCCAATTTTACTTGAAATCCATAAACGATATCAGAATCTTGTAAGAGGCAAAAAATCTTCTAAATATTTTATTTTATTTATAAAAATATAAATTCTGGCGTCACTGGCGTACACACAAAAAAGTTGCTGGATAGCCAGTGGCGCACAGGCACTAAAAAGAGAACATCCTATATATGGATTCTCACCAAATTATTTGCCCTTATACAGTACGCGCCTAAAGTATGGAATAAATTCAGTAAAAACGAAACAAATTTTTTTTTGGGAAAAATCCTCGAACAGTCGATTTTTAATTTAAAAAATACATATTTTAGCATAAAAGACGATTTTCAACCGTCATTTGTTTTCGAGTAATGACGTCATCGACATTTTTTTTAAATAGCAACCTACTATTTTTTTTGTTGATTCTGAAAGATCGTTTCATTGTCGATCTGACAGTATTAAAATGTTGCCACCTTACATAGGAAAGTTTTCGAGTAAATGACGATTAAATGTTACAAAACGTAAATTTTATTGATTAAAAAAATAACGATTCCTATGTCAAGCAAATACAATTCATTAAGTTTTCTACCTAAATTAAGTGTTCGAATTGCCACCCACCGACTTCTTGACAATACGCAAGTCTGTGTAGAAATTCTTCTTGCACATTATGAATTATTTCTGGGGTAACTCTGTGTATGTCATCTATAATACAATTTTGGAGTTCTTCTAAATTATGTGGTCTATTAACGTACACTTTGGACTTTAAGTAGCCCCATAAGAAATAGTCCAGGGGTGTAAGGTCTGGGGATTTCGCGGGCCATTCTATCGGTCCTCGACTGCCGATCGATCTCCTAGGAAAACAATTGTCCAGAAAATCTCGAACAGGGCACTCATAGTGCGGAGGTGCACCGTCTTGCTGAAACCATATGGTGTCATCAGGAATATCAGGGTCATTATCGTTAGGAAAAATTACTGCAAGCGCTGCAACAAGGTCATTTTGTAAAAACTCTAAATATCTTTCTCCTATAAGGGTTCCTTCAAAGAAGAAAGGCCCTGCTGTTGTCAACTATTTCAGCCCACACATTTAATTTCTGTGGGTGTTGGGTATGTGTCTCTGCCATCCAATGAGGATTTTCCCGACTCTAATACCTGCAAGTTTGACGGTTCACTGTACCATTGAGACAAAACGTGGCCTCGTCTGAAAAAAGTATTTGCCGGTGTAAATAATTTCACAAAAGTGTAAGCGGCGGTCGGGATCGACTTCATTGAGTTCTTGCACAAGTTGAATTTTGTAGGGATGAAAATGCTACTTTTCATTTCATGGAACGTAAGACTACCACAGTTTTCGTACAACCACTGACAATTTGAAGAATATGTCCACTTTCTCATTAATTCTTCAACAAGAGCTTCAACAGAGGCAGAATTAACAAGTAATATATTGAAAAAAAAACGCTTTGCGAGACTTCAGAGGAACAATGGAAATTCCTCAATATTCTTAATTAAGCTCGTCACTTCTGTATTTCGTAAACCTCCTTAGTGCCCGAATTGATAAAAAACTTTGAGAGTTGTAATGTACATAATTCTATTTCGTCGACGAAAACGCAAGGTGTAATAATTTATTCATATCAAAAGGAATTAAACAGAAAGTTGCGTGACTTCGCCCGAGAAATTTCCCTTTTGTCAGAATTAGATGTTAGACTTATTCATTATTCAAATGATTCGTTATTTATATCGCTAAGGTATGATTACAAGTTTGTGTTTGCCACTACCGGAAACATTTCAAAAACTTTTCGGATCGAAGGTTGTTAATTACTTTGCCATTAGTTATGGAGGAGTTACGTATGTACATTTATATTAGATGAAAAGGAAATTCTTCAAGAGCTCCCATTATTATTTTAACATTTTCCGGTTTAAGACAAAATAAAATGGAAATGTCTCCACCAAAAATATTCAGAATTGTAATAGAAAATGCATTAAAATAAAAAACATATAACTAACAAAAATCGTTATAATACTGAATCTTGATTAAATATGAATTCAGTATAAATATGTATATCAGTGACTAAACTGATAATGGTTACTGAAAGACGAAATGTTACAATAACTATAGGATTCCATATCCAATAGAAAAACAAAAAATGATATTTGAAATGCGTTTTTGTACAGCTTGTCAGATAAACCCACAAAACGATCAAATCGATATCTGTAAATCTCAATTTTTTTTTAAAATCTGAACTAACAATGATATTTTCGATTTCTCGGAGAAAAATGGATATATACTAAAGTAAGTAATTTTGCTCTGACAGTTTTAGATATGGCAATGTTATTCTATCCAATTTTGAAGACCCTGTATAGTAACAAAAGCTATTGATTTGCTATCATTGTTATGTTATAGGAGATTCAAGTTTGGGGAGTATTAAGTGTCAGACCTTGTATATTACCTTTTCACTATTTTTTTTCAAGCTTTGGTTTCATTGCTTCCTTTTCAATCCCTTATTGTTATTACATTCATTTGGTAACAGAATTTTATCTATAGGCAGGCAGTGCAAATAAATTCATTTCATTTCCTTGGAAACAAATGAAATTTGTCATGTCATTACAAAACCTCAATATCACGAAAATTCGTAGCAAATTGCACAAATAAAAACTGGATTACTTAAGATCTTAGTGCGGAACTTGTGTGTGTGTGTTAATAACGCTAACAGGATTAAATTTACTGAGATAAAGGGTTCATAGTTGCTTGTATAATTTCAAAGTTAACTTTATGTATATGCATGACTCTGTTGGTTAGAGCAAGACTAGACTTAATGTAACGAAATAATTACTGTGAAGAAAACGTGAATTAGACACATTTGGGCAATTATAAATGGAGTTTGTTACATGCTATGTATTTGTATAGTATGTGGTAGAATAAGGTTAAGACTTTCTTATTGTTTTGCTGTATACATTACTGTATATATTTTTGAAAAATAGTAAATAATGATCTTGATTTAATTGATTTTCATGGAATTACATTGAAGTAAATTTGAACTTAAATAGCAGTAACAGAAAACAGCAAATAAATTCAGCGTAACAGCTGCGAGACAGAGAGAGAAAATATTATTGAGAAGGCATAATATTTCGAATCAAAAGTTGGTAACTAAAAAATGGTCATGTCAAATATGTATGTTCTGAAGAAAAGTTTTTTAGCATACATTGACATTATGTATACTTAGTCACATAAGAAAATCATTATGCACTCTAGAGGTATATAAGTAAAAGATTTAGATTTGTCCCTCGTATTATTTGTATTAATATTCTCATGGATTAGAATTTTTCCAAATAAGTTATCTGATTTTTTAGTAATCATAATCGCAAAAGAAAACAGTTTTTCATATATTTAACCACTACATTTCTTGTACGTTTTGTGATATATGATCATATTTTCTTAAAAAGAATTTTGAACTCTATATTTATCAGATATCTAAACAATGGCTTTACATGAGAGAACAATAACCAAATGTAGAAAATATTAAGGAATCCGTAATCATGATTTTTATTTATTTTCAAGCAATGGGGGTTAACTTTTGCATTCCCGCAAGGCATACTGAATACATTTAGTAAAATGTTATTAGATACAGTTGTACACTGATGTTTGTTACCAAATGAGCCTTGGTTTTAGCAAAATCTTTTAAGAGTAGAAGAAACATCGGTTCATCAAAAAACAATTCACACTATAATCTGTCGTGTCAAAATGTCATTTTCTCTAAAAGTTAGGTTTCTATATTAATTATTATAGTCTTGTTCTTCTGTGGTTAGGTTCTATTCAAGTCCCATAGCCCCGCAGCCTGCATCCCACTGTTCAAACTTATTCAGAAAGTAGCTTTATTC
Source organism: Anoplophora glabripennis (assembly GCF_000390285.2). Classification (NCBI taxonomy): domain Eukaryota; kingdom Metazoa; phylum Arthropoda; class Insecta; order Coleoptera; family Cerambycidae; genus Anoplophora; species Anoplophora glabripennis. Next base: position 907,151 of record NW_019416275.1, on the reverse strand, counting down.
TTCGAACAAAGTCCAAGAGTTACCTTGCCTACACTTTTCTCAGCTCCTTGGGTTCCAAAAAGGTTTTTTTCCAGGAGCGTCATTCTATTATGTGCAAATCCTGGGCATTCGATCTTGGCAGACAAGACTGTCTACAAGCCTTAGCTTGTATAGATATTTCCAAACGTGACAGTGTCCAGTTTATTCAAGCCCAGTATTTCCTATGTTGTGACTCAGTCCATTTGCCCAGAGACCCCTGGTTACACTGGAAGATGTGCCACAGAAGGGATCTTGACCAATGAAATCTGTTTCGGATCCCTTCATCCAATTTCTAATTTCCGTCAATGCCTTTATGTCCTGGCACCCAACACAATCTAAACACATTTGTAAATATTCCCATTTGTTTTAAAACTTACCTTAAGCCTTAATTGTTGCTTGATTGTCAGAGAATATGACATGAGGTTATGTTTATAGCCTCTACGTACATTCTCTGTTAAACACGTCATTATCCCGAAAATTTCTATTTGAAATATAATGGGAAACCTCCCCAGACTTTGGGTCAGAGTCCATATATTCCTGCACCTGTGCGCGTGGCCATTTTGAAGCCATCCGTAAACCATATCAGACTCCTCCATTTCCTCCCATTTGCTTAAATAGAAAAATATGTTACATGTATCCCCAAATTGTCTGGCGTGAAATATAAAAAAATATTTAATGAAATAATAAATAGTGTCAGCTTTTGATGAAATACAAAGAAAAGATAATTTATACAAATCGACACCTTGTTGCAATAATGACATAATACAATATATAAAATTTACAAACGATTAATCACAACTCTTATCGACACATGCAATTCATAACTTTTTTCATTCAACCAATACTGTTAACATTACTACCTAAATATACTTTGTCCCTATAAATAGTGACACCATGCGATGATTGATAAAACATCAGAATATGTGACACCAACAATTTATAACGTTTTTGAGTTTTAGTTTTTGTCTAACAATATATTATTTCTTCTTTAATCGCCGAACGATTCCAATAAATAGGTTTAAAATATGAAATTAACCATTAATAGTAACATCTTTATGTGGCTCCTCAAATGAAAGCCTAAAGGATTGATATCCGGTGAGAATGATGAGGTCCCTCTCTTCCAATCCAACGTTGACATGATTCACAATTGAATATCATTCATATTTTGATAATACCAGATGTGGGAGAAATGAATCAGTAGAATCGAAATAATTTCCATCAAAATTAAGAATACAGTACTTGTGGTGAATAAGTGAATTGTGAGTCAAAATAATGTCAGCACTTCGTACAAAATTAAAATTATTAAAGTATATATGTAACTGATCAAAAATATAAATCGCAATGTTAAGAATGCACTGTCTATTATTTACTACCTTTGATTCGATTATATTGTTTAATGAGTAATAAATGGAATTGTTTTTTTTGTAGTTATTTCATTGGTCATTGGTAATTAAATACAAATTTCATTATACTAAAATTGTTCCATTATATGTATATCAATTATATCTGGTCGTGACTTCGCACTTTAGAAATCGATTCAACTGAATGAGATACCAGTAATTAAACAACTTTGCAAGTTAGTCACCCCCTATTTTGCACACAGATAAAACTTATTCAATTTAACACATACGTATGTAGCTGCTAGCTGTGCATACAACTTCCCCGTCTCAGTCCCAGTTTCCAACTTTGCTCTTCGCTATTATTCTCAATATCCGATTCACTGGATATTAGGTCTAAAGATATATGTCGGTTTGTCACCTTAGCTGCAGGTTTGCTAATAGAATTTTAATTATGATTTTTTTAAGATCATACCTTTATTTCTGAATCTTTGTCTACCTTTACCTCCTCTATCTATCTCCTAAAATTGTTAACGATTACGCCCATATTTTTAGATCTTTATTCTAATGTATCCCATATAACACATGATGTTCTATGAATATCCATTCTTTGAACACATTTGATCCTAAGAGTAAAGCATTTGTTTTCGATATTGAACATAAGATATTCTGTTAATTCAAATGATAACTATAATTCAAATATTCATACAGCATCGTTGTGGCTATCCAAATGAGCATCCGACTTAAATAAATCCATAAGACGTCTAAATAAATACCCATTTCATTTTAATCGGCGTCTCCATTGCAAAGAGTTAGCAGTACCTATTGCATGCAAAAAAAATGGTAAATTAAAATGGTCAGATCTCATCACCCAAATTTTATTAGTCTTCAGGAATAAAAATCAAAGCCAGTATATCAACAAACATAAAAATAGATTCTTAGAGAATACCTAATCCTTTTTTCCGTTTTAGTTGCCCTAATTATTTTAGACTTCATAATCCAATAACTCAAAGTCAGTACGTCAAAAAATAAAAGAAGCTAGTTCTGACAAAAAATCCATTTTCCAGAGAGATATGGTCTAAAAACAAAAAAAAAATGGTCACAAAAATGTTTGTTACTAATACTCCTACCACTTTTGGACTTTAAGAATATGAAATTCGGATTCAGCATGTCCAAAATCGTAAAGCTTACTATTAGATTACGGTATTTTCCATGGACAGATGATTTTAAACTGTGTACTGAAATATTTTTTTTTAATTTCTAATTATAGTCGCCAATTTGAACTTCGAAATTTTCCGGAGAATGGCCATCGTTTATTCGAAAGCTCCTGAATATATGAACATTTTGAGACCTTAAACATATTTTTTCCCTGCTTTTACTTTTGGAGAGAACGGTGTCCCAGTTGACATGGAAAGTCCAATAAGTATATAATTATTACTATTAATTCTCATCAATCAATCAGATCAGATCTAATATTATTAAGTCAATATTGGTGGAAACATGTACATATATTACACAAATTTTTCTAAATTAAAGTAAGCGGAATCATTTCAAACCTATTTTACGTAAAATAAAGAGAAAATATCACTATTATCGCTGAGTTTCATGCAAAACAAGTATATTATTATTATTAAATACATTTTTCTACATAACACACTTCTTATAACGTTGTATCTACATAACGTGAAAATATGAACACCGAATAAGCTCATTCATTTCGGTCGCTAGGCATTAAGGAAAGAGATCTTTCTCGTAACGATGATTCGAATTCCATCAAAACAAAAAGGGATTTTAGAAATTTATAATACGAAAGCAACAATCACTGTCATATTTACAATTAAATAAAGATGTTTTGGGTTAAAGGAGACTAGTACAAAAATATTAAGTGGGAAAGAATAGGGTGATAAAACACAAAAGGAAATAATTTAAGTTAAAGGAAATGAGTAAATAAAAATAGAAGAAATTGGGTGGAAGATGAAGAAAATAATTCACAACCCTTTATTTTGACCTGGATGGATTAATTATGGTTAATGAAAAATTATTGTACAAAGTATGGACATGAGAAGTTGTGACATCTGTGTATCTCCATAAAATATCCATCTGCAATTCAAACGGATAAACTGTAGATGTACTGAATATCAAGAGCAGCTAGCTATAGGATGTTCATAGGATGAATTTATGCAATTTAGGAAGTTAATGTTTCTGTAACATTTGTTATTTTGTTATTTATAACTGTGTTGTTATCTTATGAATATCAGTGAATACCTACAACTAGACATAAGCGTTTTCTATTTTCGTATAATTAACTCTATATTAACAAATTATGATAATATCAAAAGTCATAGAATCTAATTAAAATCAAAACATGATCAATTTATATTGCATTGGTCATTTTCTGCCTTGGATAAAATTACATACAGATATCATCACCTTGTGTTGTATAATATCTCCTTCTCGCGACAACTGTTTCTATTCCATTCCGAATTTTCTTTGTTGTTCATGAAAATGAACTTGATTTTAATAAATGGCTTCCGCTGACATACATTAAACTTCCTTTACGACTGCGGCTGCCTTATCAAAAACGTTTAACCATATTGACTTTGCCGATTCCAATAAATTCTATAGATAGCCGTCTGGAGAACATTTTTATTGACTTCAGTAATTGTGACATGGAGAGATAAGAGGATTGAATTTACGAGTAGACAAAGTGGACTTAATAGTAGTTGAAGAAGTTCTACTATTCCATAATTTAGAAATTTGTATTTCCAAGCTATGCCAAGTACATCTTACACCTCTTAAATTCATGATTAATGAGAAGTAATTCTTCGGTGATGTTACTTTAAATTATCGGTATAAATTGTGATAAATGAACAATTTTATAATATTAAATATTGACAATTTGTACGAATGAACGTGTATAGAATTACATGTACGAAGCATTCATAAATGATTAGAAGCCACGTGATCGCCGAGCAACCAACTTTGCACGATCAAGGCATCTTGTTTTCGAGTAAAAGACATACCTAATGTATTCTGAAATAAAATTGTTATTAACTCTAAGATTTTGTTTCTTTTAGAATTGGGAAGAGTGCCGAAAAGTTTAACTGTGTAAACAAATGATTAGTTTGAAATATGTAGGATATAATCCTGAAGCAAAGTAATTCAATAAAACGACGGCAGAAAATAAATTCAGACGATAACAGACAGGGATGAACAAATGTCAATTTAGCCTCAACACATTCCATATTGTGCTTATTTTTCACTTATAATCTTCCTAGTGATTGAATTATTTCCGGAAATTTTCCCGAAGAAATGTATTTTTTGAAAATTTTCTTGAAAAATTGGTGATTGTGGAAAAAATTCCGGACATTAATTCAAGGACGTGGGGGATTCGGTAAGAAAATTTTACAGCCAAAATTTATTTTAAAAATTTGACATGTTTCATTTTGAAACTTATTTCGCCAAAATAAAGTTGGCTTGACAGGTAGACATTGTTTTGTGGTGCATGACATATATTTTTTTCTTAAACGTCACATAATTTAATCGCATTTCACGCGTTTTTTTTAAATTAAAAAATGGCTCGTTTTGCAAATGACCGAAAACATAAAAGCATACGAAGAAGTCGAAATTAAGCGTATGGAGGCAGTTTCTAGTTTTTTGTGCGGAAAGATCCTACAATGTTGAAGATCCAACAATATCGATGACTGCGTTGGCATCAATTTTTTAAGATTATGCGTTTAACATGAAAAAGAAAAATTCTGATGATTACAAAGAATCTGTCGTTAGGATAAATTACGTACTTTTAGATTATTTGAAAAAAAAGCAAAATAGCAAAAAATTGAACTGCTAAAATTATGTTCTTGTTTTGTTTTAGGTTATGTGGAACCGCAAATATTTACCTTTGCAATACAATTCACTTAGTATTACTAAAATAAAAGGAAAGTAAGTTTTTGTAGAAAAGCGATGCCTATGACGGTTTATCAAAGATTCTTATTAAAACATAAAAAACACATTCCTTTCACTTTAGTAATAAAAAAGGCATTTAATTTTTAAATTCAAATATTTATCTTTGCAGTACAATTCACTTAGTATTACTAAAATAGAAGGAAAGTAAGTTTTTTTAGAAATGCGATGTCTATGACAGTTTATTAATGATCCTTATTAAATATAAAAAAGAGCACATTACATTCACTTTAGTAATAAAAAAGGCATTTAATTTTTGAATTCAGATATTTATGTTTGCAGTATAATTCACTAAATCATAACTGCAATCAAGTAGGCTTAGGCTTGTGATGTCAAAATCGTCTTCGCATACGTCACGTTGACAGTAATTTTCTCTAGCTTCTAATTGTTTACAATAATTAAATCATGGCATGAACAACCAAAAAACTAATTTAAAACCTTATAGTATATGTAATTCTTGCACCAAAATAGGGGACATTCTTATGTCTCATAAAAATTTAAAGTATTTGCCATATTTACTGAAAAAAACTGGAATCAGTCCGCATCAAGAAAACCTTTTCGCAGCTATTCAAAAGATTTTGGAGGAAGATATCCCATCTTTTTTACGTAAAACCAGGGCTCAGCAGAACAAAATTTCATCAAATTGTTACATATATTTTATGAAACACAGACATCTGTTGGAAATGAAAAATAAAGGTAATAATTATGCTCCACGTTACTCTCCGTTGCGAAGAGAAGAGTTCCAGCCAGAATTTCAAAAACATTTAGCGTTAATAGAAGAAATCTCGGAACAAATATTTGGTAAATAATTATTTGTATCTATTTATTATTTTAAAATAAATAAAAACATTACAAAGCAAAATTCTGGATAGGTACTGATTTTTGAACCATATGATAGCTGTCAAAAAAAATTGCCACTTATTAATTTAGTTTGCCTAGCCTAGCAGGAGGAAAAAAATTTCCGAAAAATTTGAAGGTTGACCTGGGCAACTGTCGAAATTACAGTATGTAATTGTCTTAAAATGACAGGTGTAAAATTTTCATAGTAATTGCACACAAAAATTAAAAAACTGTGTTTTCCACATTGAATACATTGAGTACATTATTTCTCTTATTTTCTTTTTTTTTTTTCAAGCATATCATACTTATTTTTAACTTTTATTTGAAAAAAAATTGAAACATTTTTAAACATTTGTACATTCTTTTAATGTTACATTCTACAGCTCTTTAATTTGGTAAATCTTTTAGTTTTAGCTTTAATAAATTGGCCAAAGATTTGGATACAATAAAACTGACTAATATATTAGCTAATTTTTGAAGATTTTTTAATACCTATTCAATAGTACCAATTTTAGTTACATTCGACAATTTTGATTATTGTTTTATTTGATTTTATTGACTGATTGATTTTTATTAATTTTTTTTTATATATTAAAAAGATTTCACAAATATATTAAATTATAACAATGTCTTCACCAATTTGTAAATATTCTGTTATTTTTGCTAGCCATCGTTTGATGTTAATAAAAAACATTTATAATAAAGTCTTTCTTAATGGTATTTTAAGAATTATTACTCTATTACTACAGTTGCACCGTATTTTGTTAGAAATTACGTTATATATTACAATTTATTATTAATTATGGCTACACGTTTCATAGATATAGTTTTGCGAAGAGCCCTCATTGAAGTTAAATTTCATCACCTGCGTGTGTTTAAAGACATAATTGACATACCGGGAAAAGTTTTGGTAATTGCGATATTGCAGAGGGTAAAGATAATGAGCTTTCAAAGACCCTGGTTGCTGAGTAATACATTAGGTATATTGATTTAGCCAATAATTAATTACTAAATTGATCTAAGTAAGTGGTGGTGGAACTACATTTCTGTATTGCGAGGAGTCTTTTCACGTGCGCCATTTGCGGAGCAAGCAATTTATTTAAGAAATCTTTTGTAACTATACGTATTTGGAGTTGGAATAAACATGTAAATACATAGGTATTCCTACACTGTACGGGAAATAATATTTACTAGTGCTGATAATTTAATTACTTCCCTCCGATTTAGAAACTGTATAGTTTACTTTCATATTTGTTTTCGAAAAATCTTTAAAATATTTAATTTAAATATGTAGGTCATTCAGTAATCTTCTACATCAATGTTTTAGTAGCTACCAGTTCTATCTAATTGCATAATTTGTGTCATAAGGAGACCTTGGAAACATTGTGGCGACAATCAAATAAATAAACAGTAGTAATATATATTATGCTAGTAAGCGGCCATACCCCTTGTAGTAGCAGAAATAGGCTAAATCTATGGCCAAGCCATGTACCTCTCTATACTCACGATACACAATGCTACTGACTACCACAAAAGCATGTGCCAAATACTCGATCGAGCAAAGCGTCAAACAGACTCACATACGCACGCACAGACGACAATGAAATACATAGGACGACGCAGCAGGTATTAGGGTGCCGCTAGATACGCATCGAATAAATTGATCGATGCGAAGCTACAGATCAAAGTCCGACATGTACATGTTATTGTATAATTATGACGATAGTGGAATTACTAAATTGTGTAGTACTTGAAGCTTCGCTGCCATTAGTAAAAATAGCATCTAGGTAAATGTTGAACGATCATTTTCGTTTTTGATATGGTTATTTACATGGCCAGAAGCTTTTATTCGCTGCACACGAACGCATAAAACAACTGTTAATTATTTTCTACAATTACTTTCCCTATGAGTAAGAAATTATTATTTTATTGTCTTTTGGTCTGGTACTAATTATTACGTACTATATTTTATGGTAAGTTCCATGTGAACTGTTTAGCGTAGTTATGAAGGCGTGTTTCTTCGTAAGTGTATATCGTCCAGTACATGTTCAGTGTAATTTCTTATTAAAATAAATCAATGAAGGTGAAAAACAAATGAAATCAATTTAATTGTAAAATTCTATGTGTACATCCATATAAATTTTAAATGCAAAACTGCTGTAGGTCATGTGTGAACTGAGATTAATAGGGTGGTGTCCTTCCACGTTAACTCACCAACTTCCAACAAATAAATTGTCTCTGCGTGGTGGAGGGACAGTGTTGTAGTTTAAATCCTCCAAAACTAATCCAACAAAGTTTTTGCGTGAAAAGCGTTAAACCAGAAATAAATCTTTAGTCTAAGTCGGTCACTGCTGGTACCATCTTTCAGGCGACTGTTGAACATATATAAAATAAATTCAACCTGGACATGTATCTATAAATCTTTTCTCGTAGGAACAAGTTAACCAGTATAAAGTAACTAAGTAAACCCTATTACAGTTAGAATGGAGTTATAACTGGTTCATAAAACTCAACGTTTTCCCAACATCAGTTTTCTTAGTTAATTACACTAATTAGAAAAATGAATTTGTCAGAGTACATGGTGTTAAGCGATGTTGAGATTAACTTTCAGGACTAATTCCTCCAAATAAAATAAACAAAAGAACACGAGTAATCCTTCAAAGGTTGTACGCAAATCAGTTTTTATATATAGACTTCAACATTGGTACTGTGCAAACTAAAGGTCATATCTAAAAATATATCATTATTAGGTCTGAATATTATACTAGACCTATACAGCGTGTCCCACTAGTGCGGGAAAGTCCAATATCTATGTTAAAATGAGGAATATATGAATTTTTCTTTTTACTGTGTTGCCACATTTCTCGGAATGTACAAATTAAAAATATATTCAACTATACAGGGTGTTCCACTTTTCCTGGACAGACACCAACTTTGTTTTTTTAAATGGAAACACACATTTTTTTATTTTTTTCGGATTCTACATAAAAAATAAAGGGTACTTTGTGTAGAATAGTTCTATTCAAATATTCACAGTTTTTGAGATATCTCGCTTGAAAGGTTTTTCTAGTCGATATTGGTTGCTTACATTTTCTAATACTGACATTATACTGACTGAATATTAATAGCTACTAAGCCCATTTTTTATCTGATGTTTAGTAAGGATGACTCTTCCAAATCATGCTCCAAAAACTGGCCTGCGTTATACAGGGTGACCAAAATATCATGTCAAAATTGCCAATTGAAAAATTGAAAAATCTCGATTTTTTTAAATGCAACGCCCTGTATATTTTCATACCATGAGATGCAGAACTAAATTCTTTACAACTTTGCTATACCTGCTCCTATACCAAAATTCATTAGTTTTTCATGAAATCTCATTTCTATGAAGAAATGCGAAGTTTACAAATAGCTTATTATGTAAAATAACGTAGTAGACTCCTGTCAAATGATAATCTGGAAAATTTTCGATTCACAAGGTTTAATAGAAAAGCGACAGTAATAATTGTGAATTACTTTAAAAAAGAATTAGTAAATAAATAATAGAATAATTAGTAAAACTCATGGTAACTGTTTATTGGCAAGTCGTATTTACCGAACTAATAATCCAGATTTTCAAAGATATCCTCGTACAAAGTGTTTTGTAAAACGGAAGGAGAGGTTTGAAAGAACAACAAATACAAATTATGATAAGACAACAAGAACACACGCATGCAGTAGGTATTCAAAACAGTAAATTAACATCGTGCATTTCTAACAAAAGTAATAAAGACCTAGTTAAATTAGTAATGAACAGGTAACCGCTCAAAATGTCTGCCATTTTTCTCTAGACATTGAGCAATTCTACGACGAAAATTGCTTGACACATTTCGCAGCATTTCCGGAGTTAGGGTCAAAAAAGCATTTCTTATCTTTGCCCGTAAATCTTCTACATTTGTGGGAGGAGTTTCATACACCCTGTCTTTTATATAACCCCATAAAAAAAAATCAAGACAAGACAGGTCTGGGTATCGGGGAGGCCATGGAATTGGCTACATATCCACTTATCTGGATACAAATCATTTAAGTATTATCTAACCTGAAACAGTTTTTCTATGAATTTACATAACTTAGATAATGAGAAAACTTACCGCCAGTGTGGAATGTGCATCATGTTGGAACCACTGACTGTTTAAGTCATCCGGAGGAATATGTCCTTGCAATTGGAGCAAGTCGTACCTATTGTAAAAATTGCCATAAAATACCCATTATCAGTTAAGTTTCCTTCAAGAAAATGTGGTCCAATGACATATTCTCCGCATATTCCCGCCCAAATGTTGACTTTAAAGCGGTGTTGATGATCGTCTTGTCTTATTAATCTGGGCTTATGATCGGCGTAATGGTGATAATTATGTCGGCTGTCTCGACCGGTATTGGCAAAGGATGACTCGTCAGTAAATTACACCTTTGAAAAAAAAATTTCATCTTGTTGTAGCTTTATAGTTGCCCACTCACAAAACTGTACTCGCTTCTGAAAATCTTGCTGTGTTAAGAATTGGTGATGCTCAGAATGATAGGAGTGGAAGTTGTTTTTCTTTAACGTTCTATTAACTACACATTTGGAAATACTAATTTCATCACTAATTTCTCTGTAGATGGATTTTCAATTTTTACGCATGGCGTAAGATCGCATAATCTTCATGGCCAAGTCATTTCACTGTTACGTTAGACCAGTCGTCCATTAAATTTGCTATAACAAGTAGATAGCTTCACGTACCGTATGGTACCATTCTGCTTAAATCCGAATTCTTGCCATCTAAATGAGGCCACAAAAAATTCAATAGTATTTCTCGATATCGTTCTCCACTGACAGTCACTGCGTTTCCAGTTTCATTTTCAAAAAAGAACAGACCAATCAACCCACCATCGTAAAATCCACACCACACTGTCACTCTTTGGACATACAGTGCGGTCTTTCTGGAATGACCCGAGGATTATCTCTGACCCAAATTCGATAGTTTTGTTTGTTCGCATACTCACTAGAATGGAAATGTGCCTCGTCACTAAAGATGATTTTCTTAGCAAAATCACCGACCACTTCAACATCCAATGAACGAATGTCCGGCAGATTTAATGGTCGTATGGTTTTAATTCCTGGGTTACCTGAATCTTGAATGAATGCAGATGCAAATCTTTTATTAAAATCCGCATCCGCTGTATTGTGCTTTGTGAAATGTTTAATTGTAGTGACCGACGGTGCACTGAGGTTACGTGAATTTTCGCCAGACTATCACCCACCGCAGCTATATTTCCGGGTAAACGGCCAGTACAAGGCCGGCCTGTTTTTTTTCTATTGTCTGCAACCGAACCTGTTTGGTCGTATTTGGCAACTAATCTTTTGACAGTTGTTTCATTCGGGGCTTTCCTTCCACAGTCTCAGCTACATACTCTCCGTGCTTGTAATGAATTTGCACAGTCTTCATTTGCTCATCCGTCGTATAGCGCTCCATTTGGTTTAACTGTAACGTTTTTACTACAACGCGTGACCCTGCACAATACTGCCAACTCTTCGGAATGAAATCCTTCGTTGCATTTGGAACAGCCTTTAGATATGTTATATAAACTTATATTAAATTTTAGTGTCCTGTTTGATATTTTATACCTTTAAAATATATAATTGGTTATTAAAACGCATTATAGGTGTACATAATACGCTATAAGTTCACTGTAATGTACGGAACTAAAAGTTGGATGTTTTATAGACAAGACATTTTGTTTTAAGAGGGCTGTAAATGAATATGAATATTTTAATAGCCATAAATGTGAGTTGTATACACTACTTTTTTTACAACCAGTCGGAATAATGGAAAATAAGCACTTTATTTTCAAAACTTTTATTACCTATAATAATAAAATTAATAATAATAACTAGGAAATATTATGGAAAAGTTTATTTAAAAAAATGATGATACAGTTATTAAAATACATCTGCGGCACTTTTGGTGGTTTTGCAACAATATTCGAATTCAAAATTTGGTTACGTTAACTTGATTTTTTTTTATTGGGAATTTCCACTTTTAATTGGAATTTGGAAGGTTTAAGTAAGTAATAATTTCTTTTCCCATGTTTTCAAATTTGTTTATGCCTACATTTTGTACGACCCATTTCCTGTTTACGTAATTAGTAAAAAGATTGGTTTATACAATTTTTTGGATAAAGTTTCAAGCATGTGTTGCATATTTTATAATATTTTCCCGTAACTGCGACTGCGTGCTATTTTGTTTTTGTATCATTAATAAACAAACTAAACGGGTTGATTCAAAATCATTTACATTTACAATATACAAATTCTAATTTGTATATTGACAAACATTGAAAACTAAAATCTACTTACTTGGAACAATACATACAACATCTGGGGATTTTCTAAGAAGACTTTTTTGATTTCTAAACATTCACTTTTTAATAAAACACGGTATTTAGGATATATGTTTAATATTTAACTTTTTTTGATTATCAAAATAAACAAACAAGATGTTTTCTGAAAAACTGCTTACCTACTTTATTTTTAGCCCTTTAATTCAGAAAAAAAAAATTTTCGTATGTTTTCGCTGATTTTACGGATAATAAATTGTTTACGGTTCTTGTGGCCTTTTCCACAATTTCTGGTGAAGAAAAAGTCTCAATTTCACTCTCAACATTGCACATTTTCACCGACTGTATTTGCAGAAAGTAACAATTTTAAGAATTTGCAAGGTAAACAATAACTATGAACTGTCAAAATTGATAAATGACTTTTTTTCAAAATTTTACTCTATTCGTGAGGGTTGTTGAGATCTTAGAAGTTGATGGAAATTTTAAATTTGTTTTTTTTTTGCCTATTTTGGCAAGAGGAACTAGTTCTGAACATTTAATTATTAAATAAGTCATAATATTTATTGATTTATTCGCATTTGATTTGAATAGATTTTACAATAATTTAATTAAGAATCATTACACATTTTGTTTCCAATTTGAGAGTACAAAGCAGACATTTTAAAAATCCTACAAGTAAAAGAAAAAAAACCGATATAACATTATTTAGATAAGGGTCTTGGTAAAGAACCTAATATTGTAAAATTTGATTTGATTAGATTGTTAGGTGAGAAAAATATGAAATAAAGCCTTATTAAAACATATAAATAAAACTATATAAAGAATATTGCATTTTACATAATTTCACATAATTTTTTAAATCGCGAGTGGTAAATTATTTACCTGCACGCAATATTTCATGTACGTTCTTAATAATAGTTAATTTAATAATGACAATTATTATGGGAATGTGGTTTCATAAATTAACATTAAACGTGTTCTAGAATTTCTAATAAAGTCATTTAATTATGCTGTTTAAAATTTAAAAATGTTTATTTTTCGAACCAATTTTGCAGTGTATTAATAAACTGCCTTTTCTTAAGTAATTTTATTTTTATAATGATATTCCAGTTTGTAATAATAATATTTTCAATCATTCTTCTAAAAACTAATTAAAAATATTACCATATTTTGGAAGGAATACATATATCTACTTAAATTACATACCAGAATACGTAAACAGGACTTTTCAAAAATAGGTATTTCTATTGAGACCATTTAGTGGCGTTTACATGCGTCGGAAAGGTGTATCCTTCACTAATGTACTACAAAAATTTCATGACATTTGGAAGAATAGAATAGAGTTATTGCGTCTGTAGTGACAGTATGTTTGTGTCATCGGTACAAAAATGAACATCGAACAAAGAGTTAATATTAAATTGTGTTTTAAGCTTGGTAAAACTTTTATTGAAGCGTTGCAATTGATAAATCAAATTTATGGTGATAATTATTTGTCAAGGATCAGCCAAAATCTTCATTGAAATTCGTGGAATTGGAACTAAGCATCTCAAAACATCAATTTATCGCATTTTGGGGGAACATTTGGACTATCGAAAAGTGTGTGCACAAGTTGACTGACGACCAAAAATTAAGCTAGCCAAAAATCTGAATTCCGAATAAAATAAATCGGTTTTGCCCAAGAAACTTGTTTTTGTTCTTATTTTGAAAAAGTCCTCAATGATTTTTCTTTAATAGAAAGGTTAAAATGGATTGGATTAGTCATTTTTATACTACTCGTATCCTATCGTATTTTTATACTACTCATATTCCCTTTCCTTTATATTATTTATATTATTTTCTTCATGCTCAAAAATTGAGAAATTAGTTTGGGTCGTTCAGTATTTTATTTCTTTTCTAATTCATTTGTTATACAGAGCACTCCTTTCCAAAGTAAAGAACTTTAATGTGAGGAAAAACACACTTAGCTGGCTTTGTATCCTTTAACATTAACCGTTTCTGATATTCAAGATATTTTATCAACGCTGATTGAGGAACTGTAATTTACTATAATCTAAAAGTTCCATATACTTGCATACATTTTATAAAAGTGTAATACTCTTTTCGTCTAATTAAAAGCTCAAGCTATAGGTACCATTTAAAAATTCCAGGGCTGACCTCGATTTTTTAACTTTGTGTAAAGTTTCGATAATTTACGGAAGTGGATAATGTATAAAACAAATGACGTAATTTCACATAGATAAATTTCACTCTCGGTTTTAAACAATGAAATATCAGTGAATTTCTGATTCCTACTGTAACAATTTTTATTTTTGGCTCTAAAAAAAGCCAATCAAAACGTTATAATCAATACATATTTCTTATACAGTATACATGACATTTATAGAAAAATGTACTGTAAATTATGATGCTGAGGCTAATTCTATAGCAACAAGATGCTCTTTTAGACGGCTTAGTTCCTGGACTAATACGTATCTCAAAACTAAATTGACTGAAACTGAGAAATGGAAGTCATTCATACATTTGAGGTCAGGGAACATAAACTAGCGGCAATCCGATAAAACCTGGTTTAAGGGCGCAATTCCAAACCTTTCATATAGCCCGACGTTATATGTGAAATTTTGCTTTTTGTTGGAACCCTCTGTGGCCATTGTATTTTGCCGCTCAAAGCCACATATAAATAATAAAGTTATTGTTAAAGGTCTCTCAGGCTGAATCAATTCCTTTTAAGATTAGAAAACGTGCTACAACCACAAGCGGCTTTCGAAAACTTTCATGAAACGCCGGATGAATAAATCAATAAATTTAATTAAAACAGCGGTTTGAGTTTCCAAAGTTTGTATTACGAGGTAATTCATTTTTATAATTTGTTTCGTAATATTCAGATAAACTTCATAACTTCCGAGAAAATTATAAAAGGTTAAATACAGGGTGTTGAAAACAAATTAAAAAATTTTTTTCATATATACCTAATATACAGGGTGATTTAGAACATATCCAAAATAAAAATTTTAAATGTACAGGGGATTCTTACAAAATATAATTTTGTAAAAAAAATCAAAAAGGGCAGTTCGAAAATTATTTAAAAATACACTTCTGCACGGCACTGCAAATTGGTCCACTGTAAAACCTGACTCTACACAAAGCGAATTGTAATAAAAAACGGACAAAAACTTGAAAGAATTTCGCAAGTAAAGAAATAAATATAAATTTATAACACTTATTTTATATCAGCAAATTCAACTGCTTTTACCGCTATTGTTATTATTAATTAATGAAATTAATTTGTACTTTTACTTAATAAAATAATTTGACATACCTGATGTTACAACAACTATTGTCCACCCATGTGTAAACACATTTGGAATTGTATTACACAGTTTCTACGAACTAACACAAATGTTGTCTTGCTTCACCATAACACAAATGCTTCATGATACCCATCAAGTCCGAGTGGCTATACATGTAAGCCATTTTCGACACTAACTACTAAAAACTATTGTAAATACTATCTCAATGACGTTAATACTAATTGTAAAATCGGATTTCAGTTTTCGGAATCGCTGGGATCACGTGGCTTTCCATGCGCATTGCGTATAGCGCACATCGCGAATAAGTCTAGCAACTACAGTTGCCCAGCGATGTAATGGTGGAAAGTGCTCTATATCTTCAATTTTTTTTTCTCGGAAACTATAAGGATTTTACAATTTTTTCTTTTATTATATTGACCCCATTTTTCATGCCGCATCTATACCCAATTTTTTTTGGATAACTTGTGAATCATCCTTTTTTTATATAAGGTGTTTTCTAAGTAAATGCAAAAAATCAAGGACATATTATAAAGCTAAAATTAAGGTAATTTGGTTAAATAGGTATGATATCCTAATAGACCGTCGATTTCGAACTACAGGATTTCTGAAACTAAATTTATTTAATTTTTAAACCGCTTAAATAAATGTTAACAAATTCGTTATGGTATTTTCTTCTGTCACGTCTCTCGAAACGTCAACAAGTCCACACCGATGACGTGGCAACCACCGGAAATTATTCAACCATTACAACTGGCACGAAAGCCTGCAAACAATTAAAACAACTTTTCAAATTTTAATGATGAGCCTAGAAATTTAACAGTCTAAATTGATTCTAAACTTCACAAATTTCATCGATACTATGAGAAAACATAAATTAACAGTTGCTAAAAATGTAAAATGTCCCCTTTTATATTTTCCGTAAAAAGAAAAATCGTAGTCCCTCAAATAATCTAGATAATGCGATATTGCCAAATAGCATTGTCTAAAAGGTTTGAGTGTTTAGATCTGGAGATCCATTTTACCTCATAACTTTCATTTATGTATTTCTGAACAAGAAGTGAACAATAAGGAGGAGGGTCAGAGGGCACGAAGCAAACATTTTCGCATAATCCCGATCGTCATTCTTAGACAATTTACAGTTAGAACTGCCTGCTATGATTTTAAAACTAATAGGACATCTTTAAGTATCAAAACACTATCTTAAACAATATATAAATAAGTTCATGTATATATATTTTTTAAACAAGATTTTAGTGACGTTATTTTATTTTCGTACTATTCTCAGCAAACCCTTTAACCCATATCATGGGAGTACATAAAAAATAACTGGTCTGCCATTTTTGGGAGTCCGCCATATTGGATTTAGAATGACGTCACTTAGCTAACCCTGCATTGTCATCCAAACTAAACGTGTATGCAAAATTTCAGCTCAACCGGTTGGGGATAACTGTTTTAAAGTTCAGTTGCAAGATTTGACCTATACTGACGAGGCAAGTTAAATAAAAGTTTGTAAAATTTGAAATCGGTACCTGTTATAAAAAGAAGGTAAGAAATATTTGCTTTGATTCGAATTTGCGAATTATTCAAAATTATGTCTCTAAATTATCTGAGATACTTAGTATATAAATATAGGTATGTATATATTAAACATGTGTGCAGATATTAAACAAACTTCATTATTTTTTTGAAATCTTAATCTTTTTGAAAAAGAAGAACTTTAGACCCATGTTCATAACATTTCTTCTATAATTGAAACACTCAAAAATAACTTGATCCTTGGTTATCCTAAGTTCGAAATCGGTAAGTATATGTCTAGTGGTTCAGTTGACGAATGAATACTTACAAGATATTGTGGGTATAATACTAGATATTGTTGGTATAATTCAATGCTAATCGGATCATTAGCCTGCAGAACACAATTGTTTCTCGTAATATCATCAGTGTAACGTTATTTCGAATTAATTTGATAAGCAGTACCTACCCACTTGTTACCCATCTCACCACCGTGTATAAAGATTTGACTAAATATTAATGAATTTGAATTACAAATGGAGGGTCTTCGGCTAAATTATTTGAATAATTAAATACAGCTTTTAAAACTTTACGGAGAATTGACACCGTTATCCACTAAAGAGTATTCAAATAATTCTCGAAATTTAACGAAATGAACTTTTGAACCTGTTACAATAATTGAAGTATTTATAAATTGTAATTATCGTGTTCGTTTACAGTTGCATAGATATATTTAGTATAATCTTTAGAAGTCGATAAATAGCATGGACGACATCGTATTTAATAGACAGTTTTTCTAGTAAAGAGATTTTCTCCACACCGAGAACAATGATCAACATCATTCTTTACTTTATTATTACATAGAGGAACTTTGTTGTTCTACAATTTATTTAATTTATTGTTAATTCAAAGATTATTTAATTTAATAAATTAATGTGATTTATGAATTGCAAAACAATTTTGAGTTTCAGTTTTTATTTTCGGTCTCAATCAAAGAGGGAAAGGAAACTGAGGTGTCTTCTTTCTTCGTCATCTTTTCTTTTTTCTTTTACTTCTAGTGCACATTTATATTTTCAAATGTTTCGTCGATGTCTTAATCCATATTATTCAACATTTTCAGCAGCTTCTTGTAGCATCCCTCCATTTGGTCTGACTTCTTGTGTTGTCCTACTTTCCTTATATATCAAGCTGGAAACATAAAAATTGTGGCATATAGGTACTATTCACCATCTAAGCAATTTGGTGATAGGAAACTTTGAGCTAGTTAACTGAGCTTAGTTGAGCTAACTTGAGCTTAGTTTTGTAGTTAACTTTGTTAACTACAAAATGTTAGTGTTGTGATATGTGTATATAGCTATAAGAAGTTATAAGCATATTTGATGTTTTTTATATTCCTTTGATAATTGCAACTGAATGCCATTTTTTTTAATTATGTGTAATAATTTGTTATATATGTTATTATAAATGTGCAAAACATTATATGTATGTATTTCCAATTGAAGGAGTAAGTTAAAAGTCAAAATGCTAACAGCTTTGCAAATCCCAAGCGATAGCAAAAAAGGTATTGTTAGTTGCAAATTGATAGGATATAGGAACACTTTTCGAGAAAAATGACGATAAAAGTGTGCATATAAAATCACAATTAAATTTAAAAATATTAACGTATGTTGCTATGGATTCCTATAATTTGACAACATATATTTTAATTGACACTAGATATCAAACAACGGAATTCATTGATTTAAAATGAGGTAAAAAATATAACTACTCATTTTTTAAACCGCGTGTATGAAGATACAATTTTTTAATTTCAATAAGTGCATATAAGTCAATGATTAACAGATAATAATCATAATCAACAAATCATAATAATCAATTAGGTATAGAGTAATTACCAATTAGTTTTCCCAAAGTTTCAATATGAACATATTTTACAGCAATGAACTGCTATTTAAAGACAGGATAAAATATACAGAAAGCAAAAATCAGGCTCACTCCCAGTTTTTTTTAACATAAACAGGAACCATGTGTATTTACTAATCCATTCCATTCTGATCAGTTATGAGTTTATATATATATAATTTCAATAGTTTTGATTGAATATGTTAAGACATTAAAACTTAGACCGTTTAAATTGCTTTTTCGATTAACTGAAATTCGGGCCGAACTTTGAAATTAGTTATTTAACCAATTATACGTATAACTTCTAATAACACACCTTAAAAGTTATATACATTTTCAATTTCAAACTAAATAATCAAAATTACATTAACTAGCATGGTATTTTTGTGCAGCGCTGAAACCTACTTGTTTAGCAACCATGGGTATAATTAAATTGCTCATATTACCTCCCACTTTATAACCTTCGTAATTTTTGTCGTAAGAAAGGAATGATGTCGTTAACATTAATTAATGGCTGCCAGGAGGTAGACCCCAATTTCGCAAGGAAATAACACCTAACCTACATTGATTTGGGGTTTTAATATCAGCGACCCTTTTGGGTGTCGTGCCAATTGTGGTTTCGGCCGATATTGTAGGGATTCATCAAGTAGGTTAAATGTTGTTTGGAGCTACTTAGCTTTCTTAAAATTCATTACTTGTTAACTTGACTTTTTACCATTAATACAATACGTTAATGCTTGACTTGATTTCAAGCAGTATGAAAAATGCTGATACACTGGTCATAAAAATTAAGTCGTCAATAATAATAATTAATAATAATAATAATAATAATAATAATAATATCATAAATATAAATAAAGAAAAAAGCAAATTGAGGCTTGAAGTTTTTAGTTTCAAGATCTGAATGTCGAAAATTTTTATCGATGACCATCTTTAAGAAATCATAAGAAATCCAAGTCCGTGGGCTGCAATATTTTTTTTAGCGATCGCAGCTCATTTAGTTTGATTCATTTTCTTTAATTTGAATGTTTCAAGAGCTTTGTATGGTGATTTGTCACTGAGTTATCGTTGTTCAAAGCAAAAATTACCTTTTCGGTTTTGGTAATTGTTTCAACTTAATTGCTAAATTAAATTCAGTTAGTTATATGTTCAGGAGACTTAAAATGGTACTTACCAGCCATCAGTTAATTAGTTTATATTATGCACAGGTGGAGTCGAGATTGAGATATGGAATTTTATTTTGGGGTACGTCCACTTTGTCAAGTGATGTTTTTGTTGTTCAGAAGCGTATTCTGAGGTTGATTGCAAATATACATTTCCTGGATTCATGTAGAGATGTTTTTAAAAAATATAAAATTTTAACTTTGTGCAGTCTTTTTATTGTTGAGTCTGCTGTTTATGTTTTCATGAATAAGCAGAAGTTCTCTTTAAATTCTGAAATCCACCATTACAACACAAGGAATTGCAATAAATTCCGTTT
The DNA here is from genome assembly GCF_000390285.2 of Anoplophora glabripennis. Taxonomy (NCBI): domain Eukaryota; kingdom Metazoa; phylum Arthropoda; class Insecta; order Coleoptera; family Cerambycidae; genus Anoplophora; species Anoplophora glabripennis. Next base: position 886,437 of record NW_019416275.1, on the reverse strand, counting down.
ACCCTTTTGTAAATATAACATTTCTCGCAAATCGCCGAATTGTCTGGCTATTAAAATTTACAATCATTTACCTTCTGAAATAACAGATTCACTTACACAGGGTGTTTTTAAGAGCAAATTAAAGAAGTTTTTATTGGAACGGTCTTTGTATGGTCTAGATGAGTTCTTTGCTGTAGATTACACCGGTACTGACAAATGACTAAAATTTTTTTTTGTTTTCCTTGGTTGTAATATGTTAGTTTGTTCTTATTTATGATCTATGTTTTTTTTGTATATGACTATTCATACATTCATATACATACATATTCATATATATATATATATATGTATATCTCATGGAAAAATAAATGAATTTTGAATTTTTGAATTTTGTAACTAATTATTCGGGAACTATTGATCGTACAGAAAATCTAAGTAGAGATTTGAAATCTTCAAAGTATCCTCTATAAGACGTTCTTATCGATTTTTGATAAAAAAAATGTTCTTCGATGCAAGAAACTTGATATAGAAAAGGTAAAATATTGCTTAGGTACTTAAGAATTTCCGCAAAACTTCAGATAACCTTCCAAGTAACGCATAAACTAATTTTAAGTCCATTTTCGTTTTTTTTAACCTCAAAGTATTCCAATCCTCAAGAGTTCAAACCGCTGCGATTTTTCTTTTATTGTGATCCGGAAATTGTCGCTTTTCTTAAAAGGATTTTTGCATATTTAATTTTATTTAAATTGAAAATACCACATCACCTGACGTGTAGCGAGGGGTAGATCCTCAAGTGATGTTGGAAGTTTTTCATTCAAAAATCTAAGATACTCGACCGCTCCAAGCCTGTGTGGAAGAATAAAAGGACCTACTAGAGTATTTCCTACAATTCCTTTCCAAACGTTTAAACTGAAATTATATTGACATCTTGAAACAAATATTTCATGAGTATTTTTTTCCGACCATGAATGAACATTATGAAGGTTTACTGCACCTACTCTAGGAAAATTTGCTTCATCGGTGAAAAGTATATTCATTAGGAAATTTAAGGAATGCCTGGAAATATTGACAAAAATCCACGCGGTTAGGTAAATCAGGGTCATTCAATTCTTGAACGGGTTGATGGTGAAAAGGGTATAAAAGATTTTCATGAGCTACATTCCACACAAGATTGTGAGAAACTTGCAGTTGCCTGGACACCTGTCTTGTGCTTATACCACAGTCTTATTCTAGATGTTCCAGTATAGCTTCCTCAGTTTCAACAGTTCGGACATTACGCCTTCTTCCGGCACCCTCACGATTGGGCTGAATTTTACGTTACACGAAGCCTTCTTTCCACCGAGGCCAATGTTTGTCTATGAGGAATTGGTCGGTTTGGATATCTTTGGTGGTATAATCTTAGTGCAGCGTTACTATTTTTTCTGGATTCGAAAAACACTTGGAGCATGTCGACATATTCGTCATTGGTATAAATATTATTTGCCATAATTATTCTGATAATAAATTAATCAATTGGTACTAATTATTGGTTGACAGAAAATGTCAATTTATTAATATGACAAATAACAATTTATTTGTTACGATATCCTACTACTTTATTTTTACAAATTTTCGCAATTACCCCTTTAGTGAACGATGACGCTTCTAATTTTTTTACTAGGAAACTATCGGCTTTATTGAAAAATTACAAGAGATAAAAAAGTTGCGCAATAAATCAGTCTTCCGAATAAATATTTTTAAGTAAATAATTTGCTTCATATAAAAAATTTCTAATAAAATATTGCAATAGGGTTGACTGTTTCACTCCTTTATAAGATACACCAATGATCGAAAAAATATTGAAAAGTCTCTTTATTATTAGGATGCTCATACCAAGTTTCGTGTCTCTAGTATTCCCCATGTTAAAGAAACAAATTAAAATGTGAATTTCATTCCCCTCCTTTAAGAGGGGTGCAACTTTCATATAAGGTATTTTTACTTCAATCATCTTATTTTTGGTTCTACATTCACTTTTACCATTTTTGCTACTTCATTTAAAAACACCCTGTATAATATTTTATGAAATATTTTATCAGGTATCTTTATCTCGAGTGTTTTAAATTTTTTCAAATTTTTCCAATTTTTTTTCTTCAGAAAAAAAGCGAAGAAAAGTTAATTCCAATTTTAACGGGTCACTGATTTTCAAAAATAGTTATTCAACCCAAAAACGTGGAAAAAATTTGATACTTCAACCGATTTAAAATATTTAAAAATATATATATCGTTAACAGATTATCTTTAATCTGCTACCTATATTTAATAAACAATCAGATTTTATAAGTACCTACTAACTCATTCAAACTTTCTATACTAATTTCAATCCTGTCAAGAAGTTTGGTAGTCGAATTAATAAACACCCTGTAATTATAATTCCTCATCCTTAATATTTTCTTCTCCTTACCCTATCTAGCTAAAATTCCATTTTGTTTTATCTATATATTAAATTAACGTTTACCTGTACCAATTCTGGATAAAAAAGTACAATAAAATAATTATCGACATGTAGGTTGTTATTCATAGTAAACTGCTTAAAATGTAGGTCCGTACATTTCAGCGTTCATAAGTCAGGACAGCAACCCTGGCAAAGCTACAGAATCTAATTAACCCATCATAAAACTGTCAAGTTTTCAATTTCAGAGTGAATTTTAATTTAGCCGTATACACTTTGATGTATTGTATTCGACATGACATTACAGAAGCCGAATTATTTGAACATTAACAACGTTTTTGAGGCTTGAAACCAAACGTGTTAAAATGCAGTTAACATTAATCACCCTTTAAACGTTGAAAAATCTGCTGTAGATGCCTGTGAACGACAGGGCGTCCTTCAGCAAGAAACATTGTATTTTATTCGACATTCCACATATCCTCCTACGACTAATTTGATGTCAATAATTTCAAGACAATTACATTTTCGATGTTTGTGTGCTATAACCAAAAAATGCAAATTTTTGTATTATTGGGTGATCTATATACAGGGCGATTCAGAACTTATCAAAAAGAAAAAAATGGACGTACAGGAGACCTTGCACAATGTGACCGGTTCAACGGCAAAGCGTGATAAAACGGACAAAAACTTCTTCGCAAGGAAAGGAATAAATATAATTTTATAGTACCTATTTTATATCAGCAAATTCAACTGCTTTTACCGCTATTGTTATTATTAATTAATAAAATTAATTTGTGGTTTTAATTAATAAAATAATTTGACATACCTGATGTTAAACTGTTCAAAATTTTGTCCACCGACATGTAAACACATTTGGGTCCATTTTAATCAGTTTCTACGAACTAACACAAATGTTGTCCTGCTTCACCATAACACAACTGTTTCACTATAATGCAAATTTTGTCTTGCTTCACCATAAATTGAAACGATATCCATCTATTCCGAGTTGCTTTACACGAAAGCCATTTTTGACACTAACTACTAAAAAACTATTGTAAACACTATCGCAACGACGATTGTAAAATCGGATTTCAGTATTCGGAGTCGCTGAGGCTACGTGGCTCTCTACGCGTATTTCGAACGACGCTGGAGACTACAGTTGTCCAGCAATGTAATGCTTGAAAGTAAGTACTACAACTTCAATAATTTTTTTTCTCAGGAACTGTAAGGATTTCACATTTTTTTTTACGATATCGACTCATCCTGTAGAGACTTCAGCTGAAAAGAGGCTTTTTTATTATGAAGCAAATTCAAACTTACGTTTTCAAAAGTTCTATGTTTTGTTCCTCCTTATAGACAGTCATCAAAAATGGAGTATATAATAAATTAATTTAATTTTAACTAATAATAAATTAAAAATAACTTAAATAAATAATTTTTGATGTCTACACCTACAATGTTTGTTTGTTAAAATACCATGTATCAGTTTTTAAATAAGAAAGCATTATATATAATACAGGTATGACAAAATTAATTTTAAAAGATTAAAAGCATCTCTTACACAAATTCAAATATTGACACGCAGTAATCACTATTCAGTTTTTGTCGAAAAACGAGTCTGAAACATCTTACTCCATAAATTTCTGTCTAACCCTGGAACCCTGGAAGAACGAGAAAAGTTTCAAATGTCCCACACTCAAAGCATGTCGGTAAATCCAAATAGTTAAATCGTTCGTTACTCATCTCGCTCCTCACATAATGATGAGAACTAATATGTTCGAAATCGGTCTATGACTGATAACTCTGCTGACGATTGATCTTAGCTATTTACTTGATACTTTTAATGTAATCCAATACTGCCTAGGACATTTAGCTCGCAGAGTAGTTGTTTTCCACATTGTCATTAGTTAAAATTTTCCAAAATGTAACGGAACTGGTCCTCCCTGTTCATCTGTCCATTTGTCTCTTTTGAAGTTAGTCAATTTACTTAATTGACATTATTCTTCGACCAGGGTATACAAAAGGAATGTTTCCAAAAATGTTTGGAGCATTTAAATTACAGGTCTCACATAGCTGCTCTCGCATACCAGAGATATGTAGTTACAAACAAAGAGGGTGCTGATACTTCTACAGCGTGTAGCGGTTTAGGAAGGGGAAAGGCTTTGGCATGTTAAAAATTTGCTGTAAATCCTTTGATGAAACCGTGCTGAAATTGAGTGGAAAATGTACCTTTAAGAAATTTCAGTGAATCATATAATAGCACTTGGAAGTTTGAAGTGGTTGGTGACCAAAGTTAGTTTCAGTTTATTCTAAGCTTATACGTACCTCTTACAAGTAACTCTTGTTACTTTGTTATCTAAATATTAAATTATTAGTGCTCTGGAAAATAAGGTACCAATTTGAGAAAGGAATATTGCATTTTTAAAGATTAAGTACGGAATATAGTTTCACAAATACAAAAGAATTTGGTATTCAAAACATTTGCAAAACAATGAATGATATGATTCAGATGATTAAATTTAATTTTGTTGTGAAAATAGTTGCGTTTTTGAATATAGCAACACCAGTATCAATAAAAGTATGTACTTATATCAGACTGCTTTATTAGTTATATAGTCTACATAGACTAGACGTATACAGAGTGTTATAAAACTCCCTCAATAAGATTGTACAGACGACTAGGTCCGGTAAGGAAATAAATCATATGAATGTAGGTCTGCAAATGCTTAAAATTTAGAATACAGGGTAATAAAATTTAATTATTTTTATAGTTATATACAGGGTGTCCCGTTCATGTTTCAAAAAAACTTGTGTGCAAGTTCCTCATGGGAAAATAGTAGGGGTAGTTCATGTAGTTTTTTTCTTAGACGCCCTGTTTTCGATATACAGTATGTTGAGGTTGTTACTTTCCAAATGGTTTTCCTTAATTATCTTTAAATCGGCTAAAGATAAAAATGTTAAAATTTGTACACAAATAAACATCAACTGTACGTTAAGAATAATGTGCACACGGTTTCTTTCTGAAAAGCAGTGCCACCGATACAGGTAATTAAAGGGTTACAATCGAATAAAAAATATGTTAAAAGTCAAAATTTATTACATTTATAAACGGTTCTGTAAACTCTAAAGGATACTATAAAAAAGGTATACTTGTAAATTCAGTAGCATGTACCATTTTCGAGAAAAACGAAGTTGCATTTTTTTTTGCTCACATAAAGCGGCACAAGTACATTAACAAAATATTAAATTGAAAGATGACCTTACCATGAGCTGAAGACATTTAGCTACCAACAGTATCTGCATTTAAGACTATAATTTTAATTTCTTACGTATCACATGAAACAGTTAAATTGTAAACCATTTTATTAACTAAAAAAAAAATGAATTTATTTTAAATTTCAGTTTGTTGTAAACTAACATTTAAAAAAGTAAATCAAAATAAACAGATTATGGTAATTCATTATCTATTATTAACTAATTTTAGATTTTGTAAACTACTACACTACCATTACTAAAATAAACAATTGTTGAATGGACTGAATTGTTGATCGACATGAATGCTTAAAAAAATGATAAAAACAGAAAAATATTAGGAAACAGACTCGGAGACATACAGAACAAACCAGCTGCACAATTAAATAAATGTGCAAACTCGAAATACTACAATAGATACTGAAATTGATAGAGTTTACAGGACCGTTTAGAAATGTAATAAATTTTGACTTTTAACATATTTTTTTTTCGATTGTACCCCTCCAATTACCTGTATCGGCGACACTGCTTTTCAGGAAGAAACCGTTTGCACATTACTCTTAACGCATAGTTGATATTTACTCGTGTACAAATTTTGACATTTTTATCTTTAGCCGATTTAAAGATAATTAATGAAAACCATTTGGAAAGTAACAACTTCAACATCTCGAAAACAGGACATCTAAGAAAAAAACTTTACATGAACTACCGCTATTATTTTTCCATGGGAAACTTCCACACAAGTTTTTTTTTAAACATGAACGGGACACCCTGTATATGCTTTACTCATTCCTAATAGATTCGTACTCCTATTCGCTGTCCGTTTAGTTCGCCAGATTTCAAGCTATAGAATACAGTTTTACTTAAATCTTGTACTGACTCCAAATAAAAATTTTAGAGCTGATTCTAGTTACAAAAATAATGTTACAAATTTCTATCCTATTTCTTTCAAATTCGGTATAGTTAGGTATTATTAAAAAAACAAAAAAACATCAAAATTCTAAAGTCGTAAGGACAAAAGATGGTCCTTATTGATTAGGAAATTGATCAGAACTTTTTCATATTTTTCAAAAAATTATAGTATTTAATATTAAGGATTATTATTACAATACGCAATAATATCAACATTTTACAAGAGTATTTAAGTTTTGGAAAAGTTTTAAAGTTATATACCTTTAGCTTATATACCCAATAAAGTAGAATATGTGCATAATAATTGCAATTGTAAGCACTAAAATATGTGTATTATTTTATTTAATTTATAAAAATTTTGAAATTAAATATAATGATAATAATTTAAACTTACTTCCGTTACAAAGCAGTAAAGTTCAGTGTGCCATGGATGTATTTGATACATCAATGAAAAAAAAGCAAAAAAATGGACGGACATTGAATTGTATGAAGAATTTGATTTTCATACCTTGAATAATTTTTTTGTCTACCTAAATATTATGTAAGTATAATATAGATTTCAAAAATTGAAAAATATATAGAAATTTATAGAGTATTCCATTTAAAAAAAGTTATAGGAAAGTATAACTTACGCCGCTGAATTTTACATAAAAAAATTTCGTTCAGAGCTTCTTTACAAAAATTAAGTATTATCGCAAATTAAAAAGTCAGATCTTTACAGAAAGCAACCAAAACTGAAAAATGACCTGTATCTCAAAGGAATGTGATTTTCGCCTCTAAATTTTGTTGAAAATCGAGCCAATGACATCTAAACTACTTTCGGTATTCTGTATTTTGTTAATCCTCAGTAAAGTGTTGAATGTACTAAATTTAAATGGACTATCTTCAAAAATGTGTAAAATAAGTACATAATGAACTAAAAAAGGTAATGAAACTTTATCGTCTTGCACCTCAAACACAAGTCATTTACGGACTTACATCCATATGAATTTTCTCTTATTTTTGGTCAGAGAATTACCTGTAAAATTTTATCGATAGAATATTGCAACAATTTGTATCCCATATTTAAATTTCGAATTCAATAGGAAAGAAGTAAACATTTTTTTGCAGTTTACTAAAATAGAGATTACTCTTTCGAACGTCTATACCTATTTGATAAATCAAATAAAATTTTACGTTTAAGCTGTGACGAATAAACGCCGACTTTTTTTAATTTAAAGAAAGATCAGACGGCGGCATTAGCACTTTTATTGGAATACTTTCGCCTTTTTATTTATTCAATCCACCACGTTTGAATAGGGAATCGTAAAAACTGTGATGAAAGCGGAGTATTGTAATTAAATAGAAATGTAGCGACTGTTCATTTCCGCCTTTTCCCTTTTTCCAAAAGACTTTCTTGAATCTAAGTCAAACACAAAAGAGTGTTAATAAAACCTAGAATAGTATAATATGATTAAAATTTAGAAAGTGTTGACATAATTCTAGATTACGACATTTTCAAAATATGAACTGGCATAAACATTTTTATGTGTATTTTTTGTTATAAAACAGCTGATCTTTTATTTATCTATAGTAAAATACAAGTAAAGAGCGCGTTTAAATTATTCTTTTACTATTACTTTTGAATCATTTATAGTTTTACAGTGCTTCTTATTTTCAATGTTAGGACAGATGTTGATTGTTATTGAAAATTGAACTTGTTCGGGACAAACTGGATTTTTCCATTATGTTCTTTAGTTTTTGATGAGCTATGGCCAAAAAAAATACATTTTGATTTTTCAATTGGACCATTTCGTGAAGTGGTTAGACTTATATATTTTTTCATATATATAACAGTAACTTAGTTTAAAAAGTTATATTTCCAAAAAGTGGTTTGTTCTCAAAATGTAAAAATGTTATCGAGTATTGTCTTGTTTTTTCTAAATAAAAAAAATACGGAGTTGGCCAGGACTGAAAGCAGATGTACTACTAAACAGAATTTGGTACCATTATTGTATGTAGCTGGCTAGGTAGAAACAAATTTATGAAGTTCAAGATAGGGTAAATAGAAATCTAATAAAAAAATTTGGTATTTTAATCTTTCGTATATTGGCTGACACTAAATATTACGTATTCATTTAAATGAAGTACAACATTTCACTTATTCTAATATCACATAATATAAGCATTCTAAGTTTTGTCACAATTCACATTTCTGTGAAGTCCCCATTTGTATTTGGGTTCAAAATATTTAATCATTTACCTGAGGAAATACAAAAAATAGATAATTTACTTAAATTTAAGTCTAGGTTAAAACGTTACTTAGTGGATAAATGTGTGAATGAGATCGAAAACTTTGTTACTGTACACTTACTGACTATTCCTACACTTTGTTTTGGTCTCTATGGAAAATAAATATTATTATTATTACAAGAAATTCTCACTGAGCTGCATGCTTCATCTACCCCTTTTAACTATTTTATAAAATCTAAAGGCAAATAAGTTAGTTTAGTTTCATGACTATGATAAAACAGCTACAATCAGTGCATTGAAAACTTGTCTCACTAGAAATCCCAAAACGATCTTCTCATTCAAATTCACTTAATTTTACTCAATAATATATCAATTTCTGTACACACCCGATCGAGTGAAATTTTCTCTCTATTAGTATGAGTAGAACTAAAATTTTATGACTGAAATTATTGCAACAGAAGTGAGTGAATTTTATTCAATCCAAGTTTCACTATCAAGTGAGTGACTTTTGACTCTTTCTGAATATGTAAAACCAATAAAGAGTTAACTTCTTCTTTAATATGATTTAAATTTAACTATGTATTATTGAGTAATTCAGTACTATGAAAATTTCCAAGGGCCGCCCCCCTTGGAAATTTTCATAGTCACAGATATCTGGAGTGATGATGATTAATAACATTTACCGAAGTACTATGTAGTTTTCTTGTATAGTATGCGCAAATTGTCTTGAACGCTCTGTTTCTATAATATGTTAACATTCTCTGATAACATGCGATTGACAGGGATCGAAATTTAAAAATTTGCATATTTAACAGCATAAGATATTTTTTAATTCTTTTAGATCGACGCTGTAAGAACATTAAACACCTACGCTTTATTTATGCACCGAAGTTACAACTCCATTTATAAGTATTTTAGATTTTCCAATATTTTACCTCAAAAGCAGACTTTATTGAGAACGGAGAGAAAGTATTTTTGTTCTTATGAACTGTATGTATGTAAGTGATAGAGAAGGCAAGCCTAATCTAATTTTAAATATTGTTCTGAAAAATCATAAACAGCAAATCTGTTAACAAACCACAGGAAAGAGAAATATTATAATGGAATTTAAAATATCGTCACCTCGCATTAAATACTGGTTTTTGCTACAAAAGTCTTACCCAAAACTTCCTAGAAACATAAACAAAAATATTGGTTACCATAAATCCTATTCTGAATATGATTATAAAGTGTTACACTTTCTTTTGATCTCTTTAGTGCAGTTAAAAGGACAGTCTTTTAATTGGTGTTTCATTCTGAAGATGTGCCAAGGAGCGTATTGAAGAATAAAACGGATGGAAAACAGTGACTGTGTAATTCTCAAATTTGTATTAAACCTTTTAAACTATGAGCAAAATGTGTGCAGGCATATTTTCATGGTGCAACATCAATTCGTTAATCATTCACATTTCATGATACCTGACCTCACATTTTCTCTATGCCAGTTAAACGCTTACTGAGTCTTATTGGTTTGAACAGGCTCTCTGTGCTTGACACTTCGAATATAAAAAAATTATAAAGAACAGTTTGATGTAGCTATTTAACTTAATTGTTCAAGGCAATACGCCAGCAACTTTCAAATATATTTTCAATAATAGAAAAATAGCAAGTAATATTATATAGAAGCTTAAGCGAACTGCTCTGAAGATGATTTTTATAAGGAAATTCTCAAATCTTTGGATAGTACGTTGCATCTATTTGAAACGTTTGTGAATAAAAAGCGATATTGGACTAATTTTTCTGTAAAATGTTGAGAATGTTTATGATTATTGACAAAGCGCTGTCTTGATTATCTTGAGTGTAACACATACTCGTAAATTATTCAGAATTATTATTTGCGATAGAATAGCCTTCGTTGCGTGTACTTCACCTTAACTTGATAATAATTACATGCATATCAAGGCAGTGATGACTTTAAGATATAATTATGCAAATAATTACTTATTGTTCCAATTAAACACTTGTTGCCTTCTCTTTATGCCTTGCACAAGTAGTATAATTTATCTGGAGCATAAATACAAGTTTTATATGTAAACTATTAACTGCTCTTTACATTAAACGTCTGTAAATAAGGCATATGAATGAGTTATGTTGTCACAGTGAATAATTCTATTTACTTGCACCTAACTTTGAAGTCGCGTAATTAGCTGTTGGTAAAACATTTTATATTGTTTGAAACAAAGTTTTGGTTAGGTCAATGTCGAGTATACATATAGGCACAATATTTAATTTTAAAAATGGAAAATAAAATGTTTGCATTTTCACTTAGATAATGTAAGAGGAAACTTTAAATGGATGGATAACTGCAAATTATGTTGAAAAAAGTGCATCAAAACAGATGCAAATGTATTTTATTTCTTGTTTAATTTTACCATCTGTGAAAAAGCTAATCCATATTATCTTAAGTTTGTTGTCTTATTTGTAGCATAGCTTTAGTTTTTCTCTATTTATTTGGGTATTTTTCTAAAATAAAATATAATTAATAAGTTTTATCGTATCGTATTAAGTTTTTATTATAGTTTTATCCAACTAGCAACCTCTCACTAAAAAAATTGACTAGTAGAAAATACAGGCTGTGGCGTATATAATTTATAAAAATTAAACTACAACTTCCTAACGATATTTGTAATAGAAAAGTCTTATACGGAAAAGTCCTATTTTTGTGGCTTTTCTTCGTAAATTAAAGTTCAATCATGGATCAAAATATTTTCTCTGGAACAGTCCTGTTCGTGTGCTGTACGATGAGTTACGTGCTGTAGACCAGTCGCGTAAACAAATCGTCGTTGACAGATAGAAAGATACTTTTCAATTTTTGGGGAATTTTTCAATGCAAAGGTACAACCAAGAAAAATAAATTTAAAAAAAACTGATATTTTCTTTTTATAATAGTGAATAGTAATTACTTTATTAAATGTATTGTTGTTACTGCAAGAGTTCGCAAACAAAACCACATTCGTAAGCGTCTGTAGTTGCCAACTGCGTGCACTAAACAAACTCCATTAAAATAATGGAACAAAATGAAATAAAACTTACCATTTCTAGAGAAAATGTTGAAAATGATCCCCATTGGCGCGGATACAGGCGCATGGCACCGACGCACCCAATTTTAGCGAATATTTTCCCAAATTCTAGGTATTTCTCTAATTGTGTCAGCGGCTTCAAGTATACGGTTTCGCAATTCTTCCATCGCAGTATTGTAAACCAATGATTTCAAGTGACTCCAAAGAGTTCATTGGAGTTAGATCGGGTAACCGAGGTGGCCACGGCACAGGACCAAAGCATCTAATCCATCGCTGAGGAAACATTTCATTCAAAAGTGTCGTTACTTCTCGAGTACTGTATGGAGGAGCCCCATCTTGAACTTAAAACATGCGTGCTCGAACTTGTAACGCCACATCGTCCAATAATTCAGGCAAACGGTTCTCCAAAAAGTCAGCATATGTTGATCCATTTAGTCGTCCTTCAAAGAAATAGGGACCCACAAGTACATCGCTTATTATGCCAGCTCAAACATTTACCGAGAACCGATGTTGAAAATTAGTTTCTCTAATCGCGTGCGGATTTTAATCAGCCCATATGTGCATATTATGGAAATTCACTTCATCACGGGTAAATGTCGCCTCATCTGTTGCACAATCATAAGCAGGAAAGTCTACTTGATTGGCATATTGCCGTAAAAATCATCTGCAAAAACGCATTCGTTGATCACAATCCGGGGGTAAAATCTGTTGAACTGGTTGCAGATGATAGGGGTGCAACCGCTGGCGCCTTAAGATGCGATGTATGGTACGAGATGAGGTCCCTACTTGCTGTGCGAGTCGTCGAATACTAATTGTGGGGTCTTTGTCAAGATTTTCCAACACTGCATCTTCAACATTAAGGTTCACTTGCTGACCACGTCGTTCTCCTCAAGGAATAACACTTCCCGTATCTCGCAGCCGCTGAACGCACTGTAGGATGTATTTGCACATGGGGGTGACGTTGCGGCCATCGTTCTCGGCACAACGGCGCTCGGCCGCGAGCGCATTTTCTCCGGCTGAAATAGTAAATGAATTATTTTCTCGATTCATTGTAAAACTAGTTTGTGCGCAAACTGAAAAATTAAGCAAAGTAAGAAATAAGAATCTCGTTTTTAATGTAATCGGCACGCTACTCTTATGTTTTACTTCTTTATAAAAATTACACTGTCACTATCGTGGAGTTACAAAAAAAAACTTACTCACTTTCACTTTTTAACACTGATGGGTCGATGGACGATGCTTAATATTTAATAATTAAGTGAATAATGAATTCAATACAAATACAAAATCAGTTGACTGCACAAATATTTGGACAAATTATAAGGTTGCATCTCGGATCGCATAAAAATATTTCCAAAGTTTTTAATAAATAACACAGGGTCGGCGTTGATTTTCGTTGAATAAATGAACTTTAATTTACAAAAAAAGAAAACGGGCAGATAGAACTGTTTCATATAAGAGTTTTCTATTACAAATATCATCATGAAGCTGTAGTTTAATTTTTATAGATTATACATGCCACACCCTGTATACATAACTACTATTACGCAGTTTCATAAGTTGTTGCCGTTTCGAAAGTCTAGTTTGCAGAACTGACATTGATGTTTCATTTTGATATTAATATTTTTTTGTCTTACTGCCAAAAGTAATTAAAAACGAAACATCATTCTCAAATCTGAAAAAGAAGACAGATTGATTTTCCAAACAACGTTTGACTGATTTCATTACTTTTAAATTCTTCTTACAATTAGGAAAATACCAAAATAAACGAAGATAAATGTTACAAATTTCGCTAAAATAATCAGTCATCGGTTGTTATGTGTTAATTTAGCCTAAAAAGATATCTCATGTTAAAAAAAAGGTTGAATTAGTTGTAAGTTTTCAAAGCTAAAACAGTTTTTCGTAAACTAAATTCAAAATTGAAAAATGTTTTATAAGATAGATAAATATCAAATAATACAACAAATATTTGCATAAAATCTGTGGTATTTCAAAATAAAATTTAAGTTCATATTTAAAATTGTCTCAGTATGAATAGTTTTTATTTGATTTAAAATTATGGTTCCAATACAACTTGGAGCATTGTAAGTAACATTTAGTCTGGACTAAGGAAGATGTAAGTCATCTTTAGACCTACTATTTTTATTATGCATATTAGAATTGGTAAAATTGTGACTTGATTACTAGAAACGAGCAGGCAGATCTCATAAATTTACAAACCATATAAGAAGTTTAAATTATCTAACACACATGAATGTGTGCATTGCCCATGGTCCTAACATGAGCAATGCAATGCAATATTTTTTTCTGGTCTACATAGAGGTTTCGCGAAATAGTAGAATCACCACAGAAAACAATATCATATCTTGGTCGACTTTCAACATGTACACAATATAATTTAAGTAAATGGTCATATTTGAGTACACGTTTATTAGAGTAAAAAAAGACAACAAAGAAAAGCTAGTCCAGTTGACAAAAATTCACAATGTGCTTTCTAAACAACATAATGAACTGTCTAGGGTTTCTGATTTCTCGGCCTACTTTTTTCTCTCGGGACTCGAGAATTCTCGATTAGGAATTCCCGGGAATTCTCGAATTCTCGAGAGATTTCTCAAATTTAAAAGTCATAATTTTGGTATTGCAATGCAAAATATAAACATGCTATTATACATAACACTCATCATTAACATTTATTATTTATTCAGTATTATTAATTAATTAATTAATTAATTAATTAATTAATTAATTAACTAATTAATGTTTCTACTTCTACTAACAAAACTAAATAAACTTTGAGTTTCTTCTTAAAAACCTTTAACTTGTTTTTTTATTAAACACTTTCAATATACTTATGTTTATTTCAATGATTTGAATCGTAGCTTTCTTCCAATAATTATTAATAATCATTAATCATGCAGTCTTTTAATTAAACAAATAGTAAATAAGGAATTTAACTGAAGAAATCTTAAAAAACAAGCTTTAATTTAAAGATACAGAAGCGTTCTTCCTATTAATTTATCAATTAAATTATTTTTTTTTATAATCACAATCTTTTAATTAACAAAACAAAAATAAAATAATCAACTAAAAGAACAGGAACTAAATATTTTCAGAATCAACATCAACATTAGGTATCTGCTTATAATATAATTTCTACACAGACTTATAACTAGGTACATTAAAAAAAATAGAATCATAAAGTAAACTAAAGCCTTAAAAACTTAAAATAAATAAATCATGAGCTAGTCGAGAAACCACTTTAACCGCTCAGTTATTTTTCAGGAAACGAATTGAACGCATGAACGAAACGAACTCCAGTCAAGAACTTAAGACGCGTGTTATTTTTAAATTTCTCGATTTCTCGACACTTTTTTCTCGTCTCGAGTAAGGCCAGATTTCCCGGGAATTCTCGCTTCGAGAAGTCTCGACCAGAAACCCTAGAACTGTCCTTCATTATGAAATTTTTGTCGACACAAAAGTAGTTCTACAAAAAGAATATTTGCTCCTCATAAAAGAAACAGTTGAACGAATTTTAATGGAAGTAGATTTTTTGTTTAAAATAAAAAAAAATACTTAAGAAAACCATACTAAGAAGCTTCGACTAAATTTGCAGCATAACTGACGCCCTGTATCATTTTTTAGTAATTAATAACCAGGTTATATGTTTATAACCATTTTTTTGGATATTAACAAGTTACTTTGTAAAAAATTGTATGTAACTTGAAAACAAAAGACGATAGTTCATTGATTCTTGAGAAAATATTTTATTTTCCAATACGAAAAAATCTGTCCTATATTCCATCCTCGTCAATGTCTATATTTATATAAAGTTAGAATTGTTCGTATGAAAAGTTCTAATCCCTGCTGAAAAACACAAAGGGCTCCTTAATGAACCCTTGGACCCTTCACAGCGCAACCACAAGTGAGTTCTAGCTCAGCCCTAGAGTGTGAGTTCTGGTCAGTGTGGGACGACGAGGGTTGGTGGTCACACGTCAGAGGTTGTTAATAGTAATAAACCTTTCATTGTGAGTACTCGTTGTCTTATCCGACACTGTTAACATGTCCGCATCGTTCCCGGGGCAGAATTTGGTCTAGTAAAGATTATCTTTGGTGCATCTAAAAGTTTGTTGCAAACTCCGGTATGTGTAAGCATTCAAATTCCATTGCAATAATGTATTTTCGTAGAGCACTGTTTACTGCACGAGTAAGATTACGAAGAAACACAAACATAAAAGGAGAACACCTATAAGCAAGAAATGATAATAATGTTAGGAAAAGTTTCAAAATTAATTAATCATTCCAAGATCATTATTACATTACCATTAAAATACTTGATTTGTATAATTATTCGTTATTTAAAAAAATATATATTTCTGAGAAGTAAATAATAATGAAATATAAGTTATATAAAGTTAAACGTAATTGATGAGATATAACAAAGTGTTACATCTATGAATGGAAACATATTCAATGCCTAAACCTTGCGACACGCTCTTTCGCAAGTACCATGAAAGCAGGTCCTGTGTTACTAGGTGAAACAATTTTTAATTCATGATATTTCTGGAAACAACTATGCTACGTTCTAACGCTCCGTATTATACCCGCAATATCTAGCAAACAGCTATGTCTAGCCACCAGCAGAATCATTAGACACGGTTTCGAACTTATTAGTCCTCATCAGTATGCGATAGGTGCGACAATCGACGAATGTTGTTGACATCTTAACTGCAGCTAATCGGGGTATCAGAGTAATTGTTTCCTGTAATATCATCAGTTAACAATTTTTTCGTTTAGTGGCGACACAAGTTTTGCTTCTATAACAAAATGTTATTGCAAAACAGCAGGTCAGTCTCTGTGAGTTTTACCGTATTGAAAGTTTGAACCAAGATAAGCAGTGACTATTCATAGATATAGCACTTTGTTATATCTCACACATACTCAATTCATTCTGTAGTTAAGACATCAAGAACAGCTGGATTGATCGGTTGTCTCAACTATGACATGCTGATAAGGACTAATGAGTTCGGTACCGGTGATGGTGATCTTCATGTTCAATTAAATTACTTTTTGAATAAGAACACATCTTGAATCGCCACTAAATTCAATCACATCGTTTTTAAATGTCGATTCTGTTATCTATAGGCTGTTTCTCATTAAAACTACAACAAAAAAATTAATTTCCTATGAACGTTACCGATCCTCATAGAAGCTGTCTGCATGTAAAATTTGATTAAAAACTATTTAACGACGTCGGATTTGTAGAGATAAAAAAATTGTATTTGGCTGTGAATTTTGTTTAAATAGATTAATTCCAAATAAAACTGTTGAGTTTATTTTTTCGTAAAATATAAATTAGGACAACAGTAAAAAATGTGTTTTGTTATCTAAAAATACAGGACGTTCCTGAAATAAGTGCGTTTCTTGAAAAAGGTAATAGGGCACGAAAATAAGCAACTTTTATTAAGCAACTGATGGTCTAAATCATTACGTTTTAAATTGAAAAAAAAATTCACATGAAGGTTTAAACAAATTTAAAGCCGTTCCTGGTACCTTTAATATCAAAGTTGCCGCGTGCCGCAGTGCGGAAGCGCTAATGGCGGTTTTGACCCATTAAATTTTGTGTTCGAAAATGCTGAAATTAAACAAATAAACAAATTGCTTAGATATGTTTTAAAATCTTATGAGCTTTGACCTTCATATGCACAGAAACATAATTCCGACCGTCGCCTAAATTATTCTACGTCCTAAAAACATTGCACCTATTATTCACAGTCTCTCTCGAGCTCTAGCGTAAACAAGCCTTTGATCCGATTACAAATATCATAATAAAATGCCCTATTCTTTATTATTTTAATTTAAACAATAAAAATATATAAAACGAACGTTCGCCAGTTGACTTTATTGATGCCCGAGCGCCTTAGTTCATGTCTACTTGTAATGATGCACATGGTCTAGTTCTGAGTCAATGTTTTCACAATGTGCTTATTAGAAGAATTGTGGAGATATGCCACGCCTTTCGCGCATTTCGCGGCTCATGAGATATTAAAAGAACTCTACTAATAGATGATATACTCCAGAAAAATTGTTCAAAGTTGTGCTAATAAACATGCTGTCAAATTCTGTCACCAAAAACATCACACCCTGCATTCACTGAAAACCGTAGCTAGAACCGAGATCTCTGCACAACGTGAGGAATTGCATCACACCAATAAATATGTTATAGACCGGCTAAATAATATATAACGCACGTGCACAAGATGCACAGGGTCGGTTTATATTCCCTTAACTAATTTTCTCGAAAACAAACAGACTATCAGTTGCTTAATAAAAGTTGCTCATTTTCATGCCCCCTATCACTCTTTTCAAGGAACGCACTTATTTCGGGAACACCCTGTATATAATACAAAAAGAACATACACAAATTAGTTAAACTAAAAATTAATTTTACCATTCCTGCGTATATAACCAAAATACAAAATATTTATAATAATGTTTTGTGGGTACACATGTCCGCAAGTGACCCATAAGTATTACGTCAAGAGCGCCAGGCTGACGCCGGACGGCTTAGCAGTTGCAAGGACAAAAAACAAACGCGGGACGCAACAGGATTCCAGGAAAAGGTCCAGGCAGATTGGCGCCCAGCACCAGATACTTATACCTGTGAGGGACTCCACACCACGAAGACTCTCCAGCGAACGCTCTCTCGAACAACACGTCTTTTTCACAAACTTTGTTTACAATAAAATACGTTTTTCCCTTGAGAGAGATTTTTATTTGGTGCACACCGAAAACAACCCTCAGTTTGTAATACATAATAAACTAAATTACTCTAAAAAATTACTTAAGTGACTTATCAGCGTTTTGTTCAAAACATGTTGTGTTACAAGGTTTCGTTATACTAAATTTAATTTGGCACGACATATAAGTCGTGTCTACAAAATCTAACTCAAAACGATTTATTTTGTTTCTTGTCCTTATTAGGTACTTGTTAAACTGTTAAATAGAATTCATTTAACGAATTATTTGAATTAAATAAGACAAACATAAATAATATATATACACATTTAATATGTTTAGAGAGAAATTTACTTACATTAATATAATGACATAATTTAGCAATCTCATCTCAAATGTTAATTAATATTACCAACACAATATTTATTGTGGACTCTTTTTAACAAAAAATTGCGTTGATTTTTGTGTGAAAATTTACTCAATTTTTATTTGCTGTATGGGGTCGTTTTATAATGTTTAGTAATTCAACATATGTTTTTCTTTTATGAAAATGAAAGAAAGAAGAAAAATTTTTATGACGTGACTATCTTCTATTTTTTTGTTTCAGGGTGAACATTCATGTGCAAGACAACGAATGGCCTCGGTATAATAACTATTTTTCTGTAACTGTGCTCAAAATTTAATTATAATAGAACAAACCCCTGCATAATCGGTCATGTAGCATGATGTCCAGTGCCGGATTCTTAGTGTTAGTGTTAGTGCTGATAGTGACCTGCTCAGAGGCAGAACCCGCGACCGAGTTCGTAGAGGCCTCAGATGGGGGCACCGCCTCCTTACCGTGTAACCTCACCCCGACGCTCATCCCCGATAAATTAAGTGTTGTTCTGTGGTATAGGGGTGTCGAGGAATCGCCTATCTATAAATATGACGTCCGGGGTAGTCACCCCCAACATTGGGCAGAGCCTTCCCTTCACAATAGATATTTTCTGAGGATCCTGGATGATCACAGGGCTATGATGAGCATATCCCCCACAAAGTTAAGCGACGAGGAGATTTTCCACTGCAGGGTCGACTTCCAGAACTCCCCAACGCGCATCACGCACGTCAACTTGACTATAATAGGTAAGTTCTTCATTTTATAGAACAGAGAACTAATTAATGTGAGCAGAAAATCGGTGCAGTTTCAAGGCTGAAGTTAATAGCAATGTCCTTAAAAAAATAAGAAAAGCAAATACAAACCCGATGATGTAAGGTCTTAAGTCTTTACAAATATTTCATTGCAATTAACTAAAGTGTCAGTTAGCGTGTAGAAAAGAAAAATTGATATAAAAATGTCTATGAATGGCCGTTTTTTGTTATTTATAAAGTTCCCACGTATATTTATTTGCTTATTTGGTACCTACTGGAAAACTAGTCATAAAGATGTTTTTAACTGTTAATATTGTTAAGAAATTAAGTTAAGTACGCCATTGGATATTGCAGGAAAAAATCTAATATGAAATATTTCAGAAAATAGTCCAATTGCAACATTGACATTTGCATTTGCAGTTGCTGTATAGAAAACACCCTTAAAACCAAAAAATTCATTTTAACCTGTCGATTTCTCACAAAACACCGTTAATTTTTATTTTTAATAATAATTGATATACCTTAAGTGAAGTAACATAACAACATGACGTCGAAATCGGGACAAACAATAAAATAGACAAAAAATTAAATAAACAAAATTACATTATCAAAAAAGAAAACATGGTAATAATGAAAATAAAAGAAACATAGTGAATGTTAGTGAAGTTATGTAATTTTTGTTTCTTCAGTATGTTGCTTAATCCTTAAATAAATACTAAATGGGTATTAAGTTTTCAAAATTATTAGAGCTGAACAAAAAATAAATGAAACATAAAACTAGGAAACCATAAACTTTTAGGAAAATGTATATTTATTTATGTATATGTAATATTTATGTACTGCTTACAATAAGGCCCGGTACTTTGAGTCTCGGTTAAGGCTTGATTAACTGATCAGGCGATTAGACTGTGACTATCCTTTATAAAATAAATCAACATATGTACAGTCTAATCGCCTGATCAGTTAATCAAGCTTTAACCGAGACCCAAAGTACTGGGCCTAAGGATCATAATTACATCATATTTTTTAAAGGGAATAGCCGATAAGCGTATGAAAACTACACCACCGTCTGATGAGGAGTTCTTACTTTGTCTTTATTGTTCGTCATCTAAAACCTCTTGACACTTAATTTCAGACTTCTACCCCCGTTAATTAGGGAATAATGGGGGTGGTAACCCTTAACGTTACATTTAATTTTTTTCGAAACTAGTCCAGATATCTTATTGAGGTTGAAACAATTTACAAATGTCTAGAAATTACATCTAGATTTTATACAAAATTTTCACTCTATTAAAAACAGTAGAAAACGAGAAAAATATTTTTGGGAGGTGATACCAAAAAAACACAGTTTATTCATTTATTAGTTAGCTATTATACAGGG
The DNA here is from genome assembly GCF_000390285.2 of Anoplophora glabripennis. Classification (NCBI taxonomy): domain Eukaryota; kingdom Metazoa; phylum Arthropoda; class Insecta; order Coleoptera; family Cerambycidae; genus Anoplophora; species Anoplophora glabripennis. Next base: position 865,331 of record NW_019416275.1, on the reverse strand, counting down.
TGTTCAAAAAGTTTGGAACCCCCCCCTCTATCTCAGACAATACCGCTCAAACAAAAAAAATGATTAGGACAAAAGTTGCAGGGTTTTGAGTGAGCAACCGAACCTTGACCATGACCTTAATCATGACCTTAATCATGACCTTGAAGGCCATTTAGAGATCGAGTTGAAAGTTTTAAATGGAACCGTATACCTTGACCATGGCCTTCAAGGTCATTTAGAGGTCAACCTGAACATTTTAAATGAAACCGTATATTGTTGACCCCGGAAATGGAAAAAATGGAAATTTTTACGTGCGGATATGACCTTGACCATGACCTTCAAGGTCGTTTACAGGTCAAGTCGATTTTTAATAAATGACCCGATATTCTTCGCTCTTTCCATTTCTGGGATCAAAAGTATACGGTTCCATTTAAAATTTTCAACTTGACCTCTAAATGACCTTGAAGGTCATGGTCAAGGTATGGTGAAGGTCACATTCGAACGTAAAATTTTCCGCTCTTACCATTTCCGGGGTCAAAAGTATACGGTTGTATTTAAAATGTTCAACTTGACCTCTAAATGACCTTCAAGGTCATGGTCAAGGTCATAGTCAAGGTAGCCGTTGGATTGCTCAATCAAAACCCTGGAACTTTTGTCCTAATCATTTTTTTGTTTGAGCAGTATTTTCTGAGATAGAGGGGGGAGGGCGTTCCAAATTTTTTGAACACCCTATATATAAAAACTACAGAAGAGTCGAACTGGTGGAACATAGGTAATAAAATAAAATTTATATCAAATATCCATATAAAGAAGTATAATTTGACAGAAACAATCATACAAAGTATAGATATAACCACAAGAATAAGAATTATTTAGAATCGGAGTTTAATCACCATCACTATTTTCTTCAATAGTTGTAGTTATACAAGTTTCGTCAATATGGAAGTCAATATTTCAACTAGTTTTAAGATTTAGGAGTTGTAACGGGCATGTGACAAAAATAGTAAATAACTGCTGGTATATGGAAACAACAGCTCACATTGTTGCAATCATTTTCGGAACGCATAACAACTGCCGAAGTTTGCGAAGAATTTGCACAAGTTACGGATGTCTCTTCTTGTAAATTATATTTCCCTTGGATTTTCCTTGCAATATCATGTTTGTTAAATATAGACTGCTCAACATAACTTTCTGCTACAGAGGAGTTCTTCTATCCACCATGCCGTTTGATGGTTGTAAAATCAGCACCTTTATTGGCCAATAAAGTTGTTGAAGTGCGCCTCATACAATGGCCAGTATACGCTTGTGGATTTGCGATATTCAGGAATGAGGCAACTATAGGGTACCTTCGCCAATGTGTTGATTTCAACAGGCTGAGAAGTACATTTTGATCTTAAAAAAGAATTTGTCTTGAGTTAGGCGAATTGGGCACAGATAAATATATTTTCTGCATATTTTAACAGCATTCACGCAAAATCCTTATTTTATAATTGTATAAATTTTCATGAATCTCTATATATTTCTATATTTTTATAGACCTTTATAGTAGCGTTCAACATCAAATGCTTCGACCACTTAGATGAAATTGCATATTTTTTCTTCAAATTTAAAAAATACGATAGCTTGACTTCTTCATTTATTGTCATTACTCTCCGTTTTCCTCTCCATTCGTTAAATTCGACGAACATTTTCTCGTAATGTTTCCTGGATTTCGCTGGCAATAAATGAAAAATTGCTTCTTGAGCTTCTTCAAAAACAGCCACAGGAACACAATTCTTGTAATTTCTTCTTGTAATTTTACCAAATTCAGATAGAATTGTTTATTAAATAATTGATAATAAACAACGTACCATAGCCAACCAGTAGGTATAATAAAACCTACCACCTTTCATTGAGTACTACTAAGAAATATCGTCAAATATTTTTTTATTAAATTCCAATAATTCTCATATACAAATATGATTGAGATGTGATTATGGATAAAACGTTGTATTGCATTCATGTTTTAATTGCTTTTATCCACTTAAGAATATTAAACATTCTTGGGTGGACAAATTGCTACTTAAAACACTTATACAATAAATAACTATTATTAATATGTCTTGATCTCACCCTTATAAAATTTTCGGAATTTTTAAAGTATTCAAGGTTTATACTTTCATTATTTCCGCAAGATAACATAATACTTATGACAATTGGTTAAGTGCCGATAAATAATATTTTGTGATCATTTTCAGTGAGTTCTGGAAAATTCGTCAAACTCGTTGAAGATAATGAATAGCTATAGGGGTATTCAAAGATATGTGTGTGATTGTGCAAATGGAAATAGAACCGTGGGCTGTCATTCCCATGTAGCGGCAGTTATTTACTATTTGTCACATACACGTTGCAAATCCAAAATCCTAAAACCAGCTGAAATATTGACCTCCATATTTAATTAAACTTGTGTAACTACAACTACTGAAGAAAATAATGATGGTTATTAAGTTCCGATTCTAAATAATTCTTATATCTTGTAGCTATCTATATCTATACTTTGTATGATTGTTTCTACCAAATTATATTTTTTATATATATTTTTTTATATTTGATATGGATTTAATTTTTTTAACTATGTTCTACCAATTCGACTCTTTAACTTTTAAATATAATAACAAACATTTATAAACAGTTTCAACCTCATTAAGATATCTGGAGTAGTTAAAAAAAAAATTAAATTTAACAATATCTAAGGGTTGCCACCCTCATTATTCGCTAATTAACGGGAGTAGAAGCCTAAAATTAATTTGTTAAGGTCTTTTAGATGAAGAACGATAAAAACAAGGTAAAAACTCTTCATTAGACCCTGGTGTTCATATGCTCAATCGGCTAGACCCTTTATCTTAAACATGCTCTACTCCAGGAAAGTTAATATTTATTTTCTAAAATGCAAGTAAACAGCAAAGAGTAAACACGTTAAGATCCCCGCATGAGAAATGTATCAAATATTAACATAACGAAACTGGCCTATTGTGTATTGTAAAGAAGAAAGACAATATAAACTGGAGTGCTAAAGTAGATCCTTTAGAATTAGAGTAATGTTTCGCTTCACAGCGTGTAGCCTCAAGTTAAGCTTACGATTACAATTTCCAGAGGGTTGCAAAGTTAACTTTTAAAATCCTTCACTGAGCTTCGAAGGGCACTAGCAGACGACAAGGAAAGATACTCTGCCGTAAAATATGCTTAAAATGTATGTCAAAAGTAAGTACTAACTAAGAAACGAATTATTATATATTTATTAGATTTGTTGTTTGAAGATTTAGAGTATAAATAGTATTTTCTATATTTTCTTGAAATCTTATAAAGCAAATAATCAAAAGGTAATTTTTATCTAGAATTAAATAGGTTGTTCAATAATAATAATTAACTGATTTTTCCCTAAAGATACAAGAAATACATATAACAAATACCTTTTATGATGATACCTTTTATTTTCAAAAATGTGATAAAGCATCAAGATTTCTGTAGATTTATTTCTGAATTTTGTAATCATATAGGTAACCTGTCCTAAATTTATAAAAAAATACATTTCATACTGTTAGGTGTCGATTTAGGAATTGAAGTGTTACTTTTATTTTCCATCTGGCTACAGCAAATCTAATATCTACAGTATATTACTTATATAATTCGGTAAAAACTATCTACGACTAACTAGCTAAAGACACGCACACACCTTACACACTATGTAAAGTTTAACTAACGTTCTCTTAAAATAAAATTAAAAAATAATCATGGCACAAACCTGACTGGTTATTTTATTACCCGTCTAGGTCTAGATTCAACATTGGATAAAATACTAGTTCTTTCATTTCCCACTGAACTACTCGGCAATAACTTGTCTGAATTTGTGCCATGAAAATTTTCTGTCATATGCTGCTTGTTCAAATTATCAGAATTATATTCTATAATTTGATTTAAATGTCTTTTCCACAATTTTGATAACTTAGGTATATACACAGTATAAGTTAGTCCTAACTTATTTCTAATTATACTTGAAATCTAATTTTTTTTATTTACATCTCTATAATATCTTACAGCTGCGCTTTACCCTATACTAAAAGGTTTAGTTCTATCACCATGATAAAATTTCTTTTAACTATTTCATTATTTTCCCTAATTAAATCTAATCTAGTTCTTAGATTCCTTCTTAACAACAACTGAGCTGGAGAATAATTTGTAGTGGCATGTTTCTTTTTACGATAATCTAATAATATTTTGTTTAAAATAATTAGTAGATCTTATGGACCTCGCACATTACATGATTTAATTGCATTTTTTAAGTATTTAACCACAATTTCTGCAGCATCACTTGTTGCAGGAGAAAATGGAAAATTTAATGGAAAATTTAATTCCATTTTCCATTAAATACTGTTGACATTTACTAGATACAAAATATTTTGCGTTATCAGCAACTACGTATTTACAGTCCAAATCTAAAAAAAATATTAGCTTCTTACTGTAAGAATCTACAACCACTAAAATATATTTAGGTACCATAAAATGGACCTAACTAATCCGGATGTAATCTTTCCCGACAATGTTCGGGAAACGGCTATGTTATTAAAGAGGCTTTAGGTGGTATACTTTTTTGAGGTAAACAATACTGACAACGTTTAACTAAACTTTCAATGTCAGTATTCATCTGGGGCTACCATACATTAGACCTAGCTACACTCTTAACTGCCCCCTGATGAGTATGTAGTTCCTTTAAAACTTGTCGGCCTGTCCAGTGTGACACTTTCTTCTAGTTCAAAAAATATATCCAGAAATAAATTTGTCCGTGAGGATTTGATCCCATGCCTGTCCAAATTTGCATTTTGCTCCCAGGTTTCTTACTCTGGCTCCCCATTGCGCTACTGTTTCATGTACATTCTTCGAAGCTTAATAAAATTTGTAACGTTCCAAATATATAAATGTTGGCTTGATGAAATATTTGTCGAAACTTTGAATGTGTTCTGCGTAAGATTTCTGTTCGGGAACTTCAGGAACACACAAATCTGCTACTAATTTATAAGCGCCTTCGTCGAGGCTATTTAACAGCACAGCCTTTTTAATTCTTTCTTCTTTAATTTCATCAGCGAAGAAATATTGTTCAAGCCTAGCTTTGTGCACTGACCAGTCACTGTCCATTGCGGAAAATTCGCAAACTTGTCCTCTTTTTGAATTCATTTTAATATTTACCTCGTCGCCACTGTTAAGTATAGATTTGGGAATTGAAGTGTTTTTTATTTTCCATCTGGCTACAGCAAATCTACAATACATTATTTTTTATAATTCGGTAAATACTGTCTACGACTTACTAGCTAAAAACAGGCACACACCTTACACACTATATAAAGATTCACACGCACACCAACACATATACAGGGTGTCCCTGAAAGGATGGACAACGCTTGACCACAGATTCCTTGGATGAAAATAAGACTATTTAGCCTAACTTACCTATATACAAAAGTGCACGCCTACTGAGATATAGCCTTCTAAATATAGAATAGATAACATAGTTTTCTTCAAATAATTTGAAAACTATTTTTCTTAGAAACTTCAAATTTGGTACACTTATTTTTATATATAAGGGCAGTGTAAATATAGAATTTGGAGAGAATATACAGGATGTTCTATTTATAGTGCCTGTGCGCCACTGGCTATTCCGTAACATTTTTGTGTGCATGCCAATGACGACAGAATTTATATTTTAAAAAATAAGCACTAATTTAGAAGATTTTATTGCTCTTACAAAATTTTGATATCGTTTATGGATTTCGAGTAAAATTTGCATTTTTTTATACATTAAATATAGGCAAAAATTCCGATTTATAAAAAATGATTTATAACTGCAGCCTCAAAGTAGGGAATAATAATGAAAAAACGTCACATTAAAAAAATAACTACACATTTTTGGTATTAGTATTATCAATCAATAAAATAAAAATCAACACTAATATTTTAAATAAACAATATCAACTAATAATGTAAGAAAGTCAACATTAACATTTTAAATAAACTGATATTTGTAATCACATTAAAATAATATTACAGTAAATGCTCAAAGTTACTTTCTTGTTCTTAAACGCAAGCATTAGTTCTTCGAAAATTAGAAATTATCCAATAATTGTGCATTACCTCTCATAACATTAATTTCATGTTGTATTCTTTCCCATATTCGTTTTCTGTATTTACTGAAAAGTTATTTTAAACTGTGGTCCTCAACGCTCCCCAAATGAAATAATTACATGGGTTTAGGTCCGGGGATCGAGGTGGCCATTTTAAAGGGGCATTATTTCCTCTACCTATCCACCTGTTAGACCTTTAATAACCTGTAATACCTACCTGTACCCTGTAATACCTGTAACCTGTAATAACTGGTCTTTTAATACTCTATTAAAGGAACTTTTTGAAAGCCAACCTCTGTCGCTAAACGCCTTGTATTTACTTGAGGAATTTCCTCGACCCTTTCCGAAATTTGTTCCTCTAGCTGAATAGTTCCGGCCGTACGTTATCCACGATTTAATTTTACAGGTAAAAAAACGTCTTGTTTCCCGAAGGCGTCTCTCCGCATTAGCAAATGTTTTGTGATTTGGAATTCTTCGATTAGGAAATCTTTCAGCATATGTTCAAACAGTAGCACAACAATTTCCTTCATAATAACCGAAAACTACTAACATCAGTTTGTTCAGCAAAAGTATAAATTGCAATAAAAAACAAAGTAAGCTAAAATTAAATCACAGCTAGCTTGACACAGAACCTTTTAATTATTGTTATGAATTTGTTTCTCTGTTATATGGCACCTCGTACTAGAATGTTCTATTTATCTTAAACTGATTTTATATTATTTAATGTGTAAAAAATGCCAATTTTACTCGAAATCCATAAACGATATCAAAATTTTGTAAGAGGCAAAAAATATTCTAAAATAGTGCTTATTTTTAAAAATATAAATTCTGTCGTCATTGGCGTACATAGTTACAAAAAAGTTACGAGATAGCCAGTGGAGCACAGGCACTAGAAAGAGAACATCTTGGATATGTATTTTCACCAAATTCTATATTTACACTGCCCTTATATAAAATAATATGTGTACCAAATTTGAAGTTTCTAAGAAAAGCAGTTTTCAAATTATTTGAAAAAAACTATGTTTTCTGTTCTATATTTAGAAGGCTATATCTCAGTAGGCGTGCATTTTTGTATATACGTAAGTTAGGCTAAATAGTTTTGTTTTCATCCAAGGAGGTCAAGCGTTGTCCATCCTTTTCAGGGACACCCTGTATATTTCTTTAAACAAAACATTTATATCACATTGTTACACAATTTTCGAACTGGTTATTTTAGACTTTCAGAAGTTTTAAAAGACATCCGTTCTCATATTTAGGAGAAACCCTGAACTGTATAACTATTTCAATCTGGAGTACCTTTTACAATATTACTTTCTATAGAATACTTTGCACAACATGGTTTTCTATTTAATATATCAGTTCTGATGTTCGTACCAGATATTAAAGTGATATTTTCATTTCAATTCTTTACTAAAAGAAGTATGATATGAATGTTCGCTTTCGTATTTCCTCCCTTCTTGCCGCCCTTAAAAAATGTGTAACATATGTGAAGTCAATTATCTCGAAACCAATATTTTCATCCGCTCGCTTCCTCAAATATTTCTGCCACATTTCCCACATACCAATTTAATATCGCCCACGAAAATAGGGCAAACCTGAGTAGCAGTCTATTGAGAAAACTTATTCTTTTACTTCCTCGTATATCAGCAATGTAAATTCCTCTATATTATTTCAATGCTTCAGACAGTTACATTGCGGGGTAGTTTTCTGGATATGAGCGTAAAAGAAAACGTTTTTTAATTCTGCATTTATTATTTTAAATAGTAATTCTTATTAAAGAATTTGCACAAACATGGGAACACATTCACTACTCTGTACAGGGTGTCTCATAATTAGCTGCCAACCCTGAACAGGCCGATTCTATGATCAAAACTAAGTAAAAAAGTTCATATGAACATGGGCCCTTAGGAAGCATTTCCGGACCCATGTTCATACGAACTTTTTTACTTAGTTTTGATCATAGAATCGGCCTGTTCAGGGTTGGCAGCTAATTATGAGACACCCTGTATAAGTAGGTACTGTGAAAATAATTTGTGTGAATGCATACATTAAAAGTACTAAATACATTCACTTTAGTGGAGTTAAATTATAGAGTATATTTTCACTTAGTGTTGAGCAATTTGCAATTTTACTGGCTTATGCCAACATTTGAACTAAAACTGATTATACACTCCAATAAAACAACGATTATAAAGATACTCCAAAAAAAAAAATAAATCTTGAATATTTCCAAATCCCTTATTCAGGAATATTTTTTTGCCAGTTTGCTACATTGTGTAGCCTTCTGACTCAGTTCACATCTAATTAATTAATCACTATAATCAAGTCTGAGCAAAACTCAATAATATTTAAATTTGAATCATTTTAGAGAAAACTTAACTTTTAGTTGTACGCTCATAATGAAGTAAACAATTATTCATTAGGGTGTTTCAGAAACCCAGATTTGAATAGAGTTGGTTGTTTCTGTCTTAATAATTTCTCTCATAGAATTGCTGTTGTACTCATATTAACAGAGTTAATCGTTACTCAGTCCCGTATGGACAGATATACTCAATCCGGTATGAACAGATTGATCGAGTCGTGAGTGAAATTTCACTCAATTTTTTCTTGCATCTGTTTATGTCTGCAGAATTTTTTAAAAACTTTCATTTACATACTTAAGCTCTTATACTGATAAAAATTCTCATATTCGCTGTCAGAATTTATCATTGAATCATCTGCGAATATTATGAGCGTTGTGATTTATTAATTTTTTCTCGCTAGTCATTTGTTTAAATAAACTGAGTTTGATGTATTAATTTCACTTGAATTTAAACAACCGTACAATATTTTTAGTATGATATAATTTTCGTCCACTCTACGAAAGGCTTTTAAAATCAGAATCCGTATTACAAACTACAGATTCTCAATATAGACATGTTTTATACAAAAAGTATTGTAAAGTCCATACTAGAACACATAATTTATTTTAACATATTCAAATTTTCAAAAGTTACCAGAAAGTATTTAAATATGGTCATATTATAGTGTATATCTAAAGAACTTTGTCTATAACATGAGCGCTTTCACCATTTTATTAACCATCAGTAAATTATCTATTAAAATTATTTTTTCATTTAAAACATTTACATAAATCAGTGGCTTATTAAGTCGGTACTTTCTGAAATGTTTTCATTATTTATCATCAATTTTTCAATAATCTTTTAATTAAATTATTGTGCTTATTTCATATTTAGATTTAATTTTTTGTGTTGGTTTTAATTAATTATACATATAAATAATTTTTAGGATTTTTAGTTAAAAATAAAATTATTATAATAAATGGCGAATGCGATGGTAGCAAATAATTTTCTACTGTTAAGATTTTTAGTAGTACTACAGAATGTTGGATCGAATATTGACTTAACGTTTACATTTTCTAAGATTTTTTTAGTTTAACTAGTTTAGTGATTTTTATATAAAAATTAAATAAAATATATATTTCTGCAATTTATACAGTGTGTTTCACTTAAATCGGTTGGGTTCAAACGGATGTAGGAATTTGATTCAGTGACCCCAAAAAAATAAAAATATGTTGGTTACACTTCATTCCTAAACGTAGAAAAGTGTAATCTTAGCAATTTGCGCTACTTTTTTGAGGTTAGGCACGAACTCTGACTAGTTGAAGTTATATTGATATCAGAATTGGTTTCAGCGATCCCGAAAACATAAATTGTGGTGGTTAGACTGTGTTACTCATCGTAGAAACGTATTATTTCAACGATTTGAAGTATTTTTAAGGTTAGGGACGAACAGTGACCAGATGGGGTTTAACGAATATTGAATTCGAAATCAGCAACCCCAAAAACGTATAGATATGGTGATTCAGTCTACAATACAGTATTTTTATGTTTCTTATCTATCAATATTGCTCATTAAACAGAATTTTCCATGATTGCGGACGCCATATTGGAACCGCCATGATGTTTTTTAAAATCACCAGACGGCTTTCGATAGAGTTTTTAAATACGAAGATTTTGACACGTCGAACGTCAATATTGATGCATTTCTATTCTGGACAGCCCACTGTGCCCGTTGACGTAAAACGCCCGATATATATATTTTTATTATACCAGGAATGAGTTTCACAACGAAATAATATTTAAATATTACCGTTTTCTATTAGTGCACATCATTTGGTATGTACTGTTTAATTTGTCTCATCTTATTTCTAATAACTCTCCTCAACTGATGTGGTGTTATTTGTCGATATGTTTGTCTATTACATAAATCTTCTCTGTTCTGGGGCCTTGTTTTATACATTATCTTTTTCACAGTTCCTCATAAAAAGAAACTAAGAGGCGTCAAGTCCGGAGCTCTTGATGGCCACTCAGTTAACGGACTGTTGCGACTTATCCACTTTCTCGGGAAATACTCATTCAACCAATTACGTACTATTACCGCATTATGAATAGGTACTCCATATAGTTGAAGGTATAGGAAGAGGAAATGCATGTACCAAATCCCAGAAATCATTGTTTAAAAAATTTATAAAAATCTCTGCGATTAGATTAACGCAAAAAAAGAAGGGCCCGATTATTCGATCACATAAAATCCTACAAAACACGTTAATTAGACAAGCATGTCGACAAATAACACCACATCAGTTGAGGAGAGTTATTAAAAATAAGAGGAGACGAATTGAAGAGTGCATGGTGGACTAATGGTGGAAAACAGTAATACATATTTATATATTATTCCGTTGTGAAACTCATTTCTGGTATAATAAAAAATATATATAATTTGGCTGTCCTATTGTGAGCACCCTGTATGAGTGAAATCAATGAAACTGCATGGATATACCTTCGGTTAATAAAATTATGAAAAAATACCTTGAAAATATTTTTCANCATGCAAATCATATGCGTCCCATTTAGGTTGGTGAAGGGGGTTTTCGGCCCGTAATTTTTTTTATTTCAATTTTTTTACAATTTTCTCTACAGATTTATAAAATCTTAACAATTTCACGTAAAAAATATTATCTTTGTCCAAATCGATATTTCCAATGGTTTTCGAGTAAATTGAGTTTGAAAATTACTCTGCTCTTTAAGTTATTAGGCCAAAAATTACAAAAATCTGTTTACCATGGCAAATAAAAGACTGACTTGTCACAACGCTTAACAATTTAAGTTATTGATAAACTGTCAATTGAGCTTTGCAGTGTTTAATTAGTAAAACTGGTGAGTGGAAAATTTAAGTTTAAGCATTATTGCAACTAATAAAATGGAATCATATTCAAACACGGAAATGGTATATGTACTTTATGTACGGCCGTGCGGCTGGAAATGCATCAGAAGCGAGGCGTCTGTATGCGGAAGCATATCCGAATAGAAGACTTCCTTCTCGACAGGTATTTCGGTATTTCAGAGGATCCATCAACGTTTCAGAGAAAATGATCCAACCAAGAGTAAATGATCGTGGCAGAGACAGATTTGTAAGAACACCGGTGATGGAAGAAAATGTATTGAGAGTTGTGCAGGACAGTCCAAGGGTTAGTGTAAGAAGTGTCGCACGTATGCATAACATAAGTTTTTCCGTAGTTTGGCGAACTCTTTGCGAACAACTACTTCATCCTTTTCATATTTAGCGTGTTCAAGCTTTAAATCCGAATGACTACGAACCACGTCGGCAGTTCTACCAATGGTTTTTGCGAAAATCGGGGCGGATTCCGAATTTTGCATCTCTTATTTTGTTTACGGATGAGGCAAGCTTCAGTAAAGATGGTTATGTCAATTTTCATAACGCTCAGGAATGGGCTAATGAAAATTTCAGTCCAGACTCGGTTTTCCGTCAATGTTTGGGCAGGCATTTTAGGCGATCGGCTAATCGGACCGTTTGTGTTGCCTGATCGATTGAATTGTGAGGATTATTACAATTGTTTAGTTAACGACTTGCCAGGACTTTTGGAAGATGTCCCTTTAATTGAACGCCAAAGCATATGGTTTATGCAGGACGGGGCGCCACCTCATTAACCTACATAATGTAAGACAACACTTAAATGAGTTGTATGGAGAAAAATGGATAGGCCGAGGAGGTCCTGTTCCTTGGCCTTCACGTTCCCCTGACCTTAACCCCCTGGACTATTTTTTGTGGGGTCAACTTAAGGCAAAGGTTTATAAAATTCCAATTGAGACCATTCAGCAACTACGGGAGGAAATTGAAACCGCGTGCATAGAAATAAGGCAAACACCTAGAATTTTCCAAAGAGTTCGCAAATCATTGAAGCGTCGAGTTAGATTATGCATCGAAATGCAAGGTGGTCACTTCGAGCAGTTCTTGTAATTAAACTTATTATTACTAATTTTAATCCCATTATTCTCTATTTCACATTTAGCTATTGTCTGCAGTAGTAATTAGTTCTTTAATTAGTCAGTGTAACTCTAAATTTAAATAGTCTTAGTTTATGTCCTAAATTATTTATTAAATGATCGGATCCTTCATAACTGCGATTTATTTATATAATGTTACTGAATTTTCAAACTCAATTTACTCGAAAACCATTGGAAATACCGATTTGGACAAAGATATTATTTTTTACGTAAAATTGTTAAGATTTTATAAATTTGTAGAGAAAATTGTAAAAAAATTGAAATAAAAAAAATTACGGGCCGAAAACCCCCTTCACCAACCTAAATGGGACGCATATGATTTGCATGTCGAAAAACGGAGTAGCCCATGTTATTTAACGTAAAAAGTTATGTAAGACCCATAAATTTTTTTCTATTTATTTGCTACCGTTTTGTCAATAACAGAAAAAAAAAACAGTTTTGTTTGAGCCCTTTTAAGGGCATATAACTTCCAAAGGGTGCGTTATAGGGCACATGTTAATAGGAACTTTTTGGCTTATTTTAATGAGTTATAAACGCAGCAGAAGTTTGGAACCCTATTTTAGAAACACCCTGTATAACATGAACTATTAAAAACTTGAATTTATTATGCTAGAATCATTTAGCAAAGCCGTTTATTAAAATATACATGATATTTCCATTCACTTCCATTTATTTAAAAGTATTTACAAACTTCTTAAGTTTTTTTAAAAGTACAACTGCTAGTGAAGGTTTACAGCGTTTTTATAACTTTCGGTTACAGTGAATTATAATAGTTCTCTTTTTGAGAATTTATATATTTACAATTATTTTCATAATGATTTAAATTATTTTTCATAGTTCAAATAGTTCAAGTGTTTGTCTTCCCTTCTCTACCTACGATACATATCCATTGCAATTGATATTTAGTAACGATGGTTCGTTTCGTACAATTCAAGTATCAGCGTACTTGTTAGTGCTGGGAGATTAATTTGATTGTTATATATTTCTGTTATGTGGTAAGTGGCTTTCCAGAGTCAGTTGAGTTGTTGCTGTGGAATGTGGCGCAGTTACTTGCAACACTTTGTTCTTCTGACCCATTGTGCATGCCGCTAATAAGAGTTTTAAAAAAGCCTGAAGGCAAACAGTGGCTCTGTTGATGTCTATTTGACATCCGCCGATGATAGAAATGTTGTCACCAAATATTTGGTTTTTTCACCATTAAGCTAGTAGGTACTGTGATTGATGATATGGAATCCTAATCTTCGTATCCACATAACATGCATCTAGTGCTGGCACTCTGACCAATTCTATTGAGGTGCCAATTTAGATGTCCATGACTCGTTAGAGATCTTGTGACAAACCGTCTGATCATTCTTCCAAGGACCGTCTTTGATCCAATTTGACCATTTGACTATTTGAGCCCTCTTAATGCCAGTCGCATTAGTTTTACCTGGAACCCAGATTAGCTTCAATTTTTCCGCCCCAACAGGAACAGGGCATTATCACATACCAGGATTAACTGGGAGGTAATCGTATGGGATAAAAGAACGTACAGAGCTGCCAGAGATTCTATGCATATTTGAATATTCTCATTCCTTTGTCTTGTTTTGATGTTTTCGTAATTTGGGTACTTTGTGTTTATTTATCATGGCATACTATGGAAAAAACGTATCTAGCTATCTATTTTAGCCGCGCTAAAATTTGTGCGTAGAAGCCACTAATTTTTTTCTTAAAACGTGTATCTTAATGAAAAAAATCCTCACTAATACAATAGTAGTACAGGATGATTCACTATATTTTGACCCCCCCTTTAACTATTTTGTCTTAAGAGTTATAAAAAAATGTAAAATACAAACGTTGCACGAGTTTTTATGAATTTTTCGAAAATGATAGTAAAAAACAAGTGAAGTCCAAACAAAATGGCCGCGGATGTTAACTTTGTTAAGTTATATGAAACACCCTGTATATTTTTACATATTTGGATATAGAACGTTCCATGCCGAGCATAGTCATGTAGGGTTTGTTGGGTCCATCGCTAACAATAAGCGAGATACTATTAAAAAACGAAAAGAGGTTTTTTTATGAAGGAAATAAGACATCTTGTAATTGTTAAACGTTTTTCAGGTATTTCTGCCTTTTTCCAATTACGTAAGGATTTACAGATTTAGTTATAATATATTTTGACAGATCGGACATTGATATGGTCCAAAATGCGTATAGGTATTTTAACTAAATCTCACTAGTTAGGCCGTGAGAGTCCTAATTACTCATGGACAATGTTATATGGTAGGCCGTGATAGTGACAGGTAATGCCATGACAACATTGTTATTGTTTGACAGTTTGTATTAGTATTCAATTAAAATGGGTTACACAGAAGTAGAAAATTGAAATATTATAGGAACTAAAATAGTGCAAAGTTCTTCTCCATACTCCATACATCTTGTAATTGTTAAACCTTTTTCAGGCATTTCTGCCTTTTTACAATTACGCAAGGATTTACAGATTTATTTATAATATATTTTGACTGATCGGACATTGATATGGTCCAAAATGCGTATAGGTAATGTAACGAAATCCCACTAATTAGGCCGTGAGAGGTCTAATTACTCATGGACATTATATGGTAGGTCGTGACAATGACAGGTAGTAATGTCTTGACAACATTGTTATAGATTAACAGTATGTATTATTATGTAATTAAAATAGGTTACTGAGAAGTAGAAAATTATTTAGAATTAAAATAGAGTATGGAGAAGAACTTTGCTCTATTTTAATTCCTATAATATTTCGATTTTCTACTTCTGTGTAACCCATTTTAATTAAATAATAATACAAACTGTCAAACAATAACAATATTTTCATGACATTACCTGTCACTGTCACGGCCTACCATATAACATTGTCCATGAGTAATTAGGCATCTCACGGCCTAATTAGTGAGATTTAGATAAAAATACTATACGCATTTTGGACCATATCAATGTCTGATCTGCCAAAATATATTATAACTAAATCTGTAAATCCTTACGTAATTGGAAAAAGGCAGAAATGCCTGAAAAAGGTTTAACAATTACAAGATGTCTTATTTTCTTAATAAAAAACCTTCTTTTCGTTTTTTAATAGTATCTCGCTTATTGTTAGCGATGGACCCAACAAACCCTACATGACTATGCTCGACAGGGAACGTTCTATCCAAATATGTAAAAATATACAGGGTGTTCCATTTAACTTAACAAAGTTAACATCCGCGGCCATTTTGTTTGGACTTCATTTGTTTTTCTACTATCATTTTCGAAAAATTCATAAAAACTCGTGCAACTTTTATAATTAACATTTTTTTATAACTCTTAAAACAAAAAAGTTAAAGGGGGGGGGGTAGTCAATTTCTGAAAGCCCTTATACCTATTAAAAAATAATAATTTCAGTTCATTTATGGGAGAATTGTAGGTATAATGACTTATATACCTACAATATTCAGGTTTTTAGGCAGCTCCATTTTGAAAGGATATATTCAAATATTTGATTAATTCTTTTCTCTCCTGTTGACAATAGCACGATTTGGTATTTAATATCCTTTTTCCTTTTTCCATTCAAATGGATTTTATTAATGTTTTCAGAAATAATATACGGACCTTTAAAATCGATACTTTTAATGTAATAATGCAGTCAATGGGAACCAGAAAGATAAATCTGATAGTCTTCGGGGGATGTTTTTGTTTTTCAGAGTTGACTCTTTGTTGAAAATACATTTCAAATACGTTTCCCTCTTAAATCACGGAGAGTAAATGATTCCAAATATTATATTATGAAATTCTTGAGGCACTTTTTAATAATATTTATTGGGGAAAAGCATTTTAGTAATTCCATTTTATTAGTTATTAAATATTTTTAATTTTTCATGAAATACTTAAATATATAGATTAATTACAGACAGCAAAGGAAACAAAATATAAAAATTCCCTGCTCAAATATCGGAACTTTTTTCTACTTAAATTTACATAAAATGTTTAACATTTATGGTTAGACGTTTCCCGTTACAAAAATTCTACTATTCTTTAAAAATTGAAAGATTTTGAAATATAGTATTAATCATATGTTTTTGGTAAAAAATATTACAGTGTATTAGCTAGCTTACTGAAATTGATCAAATTGGTATTACGCTAAAAAATTATATCTCTTTCGCAAATAGCTTCTTTGATTTTGTGATCTGTATAAAGTAAAAGGTGTGTAAATAAATATATAAAAGGTTATGTTGATTTTACGATTCTGAACTATAATATAACGATTCCGAAAACATTTTTGTCACTTTATATTCGAGTTTTGAAACACTATAACGTTATTGTTACGTTCTACATGGTCTTTGAAGTGTGAATAAAAATAGAAAGTTTTCTTTGATATCTCTAATTAAGTACACAATCCAATATTTCCACTCATGTTTAGCAATAAATGTATTCAATATTGTAAATCTCGATGACAAAATACAGCCATGTTTGATTATAAAGACCCAAGATCCCGAGCTGGGTATAACTCGGTTACCCATTTTTGGACACCCTGTAAAGTATATATATATTTTTAAATGGGATGTTATTTTCTTTGACGTACAGGGTGTCTCAAACTTGATAGTATGGGCCTACTATAAGGATACAAAAAAATTTAATAAAATTTGGGACACGTGGGATGAGGTAAGCTCAATTTTCAATATAAAGTATTATCTTCGACATTTGAACATACCTAAATGTTTTTCCTGTTAATAAAACTCTCTTTTTCTGATAAACTTTCATTAGAGAAATTTTTCTATATTACTTCCCATTTAAAAGTTATAAGTAATATCGCCCCAAAAGACTCGCAAAAGAAATACCACCTAAAAATCACATTAGCGGTTGAAGGATCAAGTAGTCGTGGGAAAATAATTGAATGTTCGTTGTTTAAAGTGCATAAATGTCATTGATAATAAATAAAAGGATTAAACTCGATAATTCTTTAATACAGGTAAAACAAAAGGTGATGATAACAATAAAAAATGAGACAAACACTTTCATGCTACATACATATTACAATCTATTCTCTACATGATCTCCTCTCATTTCAATACATACAAGACATAATATTTCGCCGTTTAACTCATTACAAGCGTTTGTGATTTTTTCTTTCAAATGATTAATATCTCGCGAAGGTGTTTTGTAAACCTTATTTTTTAAAACCCCCATCAAAAAAATCGAGGGGTGTTAGATCTAGTGACATTCCAGGCCACTGAATAAGTCCATTAAGCTCAATTAATATTTCTGAGGAAAGTGTTATCTAAATATTGCTCCACAATCTTGGCCTTGTGGCGTTTAGCCCCGTCGTCGTGCTGAAACCATAGGTTTCTCCTTAGCTGCAAAGGCACATTCTCCAGAAATGTAGGAAGTTCTTCTTGTAGGAAATTTAGGTAACTCACGCTGTTCAATGTATGTTCATAAAAATACGGCCCAATTAAATGCCTACCAATGATGCCGCACCATACAGTTCCAAAATGGATTTACAATGTGGGGGTTTTCAATGGAACATGTATCTACTTATTTATATATGTAAATGTATTAATACAAACATGTAAACGTTAATGATAGATTTGGAAGGAATTTTAGATAGGAAACTTTTGGTATGGTGTATTTTACATACAATTTCGGCATATAGGTAAACTAAGAAAAATCCAATTCAAATTAAATTACATTGCTAAAAAAATGAAATGCGATATTTTTTTTTCTGTCGCAGGTATCTTAAATATTATCTACAAGTAAATTAAGATTTTTACACATACATACTTCAATTATTATCACATTACCTGTGATTGGTAAAGTATTTTATTTAAATTTTAAATTCTCGTTCCCTAAGTTATCAGATTACTCGTTACTATTGTGTAGTTAATTGTGGTTGGTAAATAAAATGTATTATTGTCACGACTAAAGTGTACATAGTGTTATGTTTTAATGTTGTTAAAATTATTTATTATTATTATTTTTACTATGCCCAGGCGCCAATAAGATTTGGTCTTATAGATTATTTCAGTTAGAGCAAATTTTGCATTATTTATTTTATTTTGACAGATTGATGGTATCATGTAAAGAATTTGCCTTTTTTGTACTAAAACTTATTCTATATGTTAATTTGTATCCTTCATTTTCTCATAATATATAGTACAACACATCCCTGTTGTCAGAGTTCTCTATTTTAATATGTCACAATTTTCAAAATTTCATCACATTGTGTAGTTATGTATCGTTATTGGCTTTTAATATCATAACAATAGTGATACACGTTGCTATGATAAGCGAACTCGCTCTTTTTTCCCGCCCATTTACGTCACGAACATTGTCGATGTGTTCCGATGCATGTATCGTAAACATAATTTTAAATCCACCCCATAAATCACTTCGTGATTCCTTCTGTGTGTGTATAGTTTTGATTATTATGAAGTACAATGCTAATGAGGTTCGTTCTTTACTAAAATACATATAATTATTATGCCTTTCCTTGATGCTTCATATGTTTTTGGTAAAAAATATTACAGTGTATTAGCTAGCTTACTGAAATTGATCAATTTGGTATTACGCTAAAAAATTATATCTCTTTCGCAAATAGCCTCTTTGATTTTGTGATCTATATAAAGTAAAAGGTGTGTAAATAAATATATAAAAGGTTATGCTGATTTTACGATTCTGAACTATAATATAACGATTCCGAAAATATTTTTTTCACTTTAAACCTTTACAATCAAATCTATGTGGTCTTAAAAATAGTTTTAATTTTAATTAATTAATAGTTTTAGTTTTATTGGTTTAATTAAAAAAAAATAAATAACTTGTAAGAAGTATTGTTTTGGAATGTAATATGCTGTTTAGTTGAAGTTTAATTATTTATTTGAATATTTTTATATACTACACTTTAGATGTCTGGATATTTTGTTATTGACACAAAATTAAAATATTTGACAAATCCTTACACTAAAAGGGTTTGACTTAAAAAATAACTATTACCTAATCATAAATCCACATCAATTTATTATTTAAGTCAAATGTGTAAGAATTAGAATTCTTAGGTAAGAAAAAAATTAATCTGCAGCAGCACAGCCAGAATTTTAATCAGTGGCCATAGATAGATAATCTTATTCACTGACTATGTTTGGCTATCAGAAATCCTATTTTAACTATTGCAATTAAATTGTTTACCTGTCCCACATTTTACATACTTAACTTCTTTGTTGATGTAACTGAATTTTTTTTTCTCATTATACAAAGAGCATAATAAAATAAAGAAGAAATAATCATTAGTAGCACTGGATTATAATGTGTATTTCCCTTCGAGAGGATTTGCATTTGCAGTATTACGTGCAGTGCCGTGCTAATGTATATAATTTAGACTAACAATATTACTCACTGTATACCTGTTTATTATGAAATGCGTTTTATATAAGGAAGAAATATGACAAATCTCGAAAACATAAGCAAAAGAGTCCTTATTATTATATGATGTAATATCGATAGATCTATTATAATAGGTATCTATGTAAAACTGTATTATCAATTTTAAGATAATATTGGGATTTTTTTATTAAGAGTACCTATACTTAGAAAATTCATTAAATATAATTTTGATTAAAATGATTTTCTCCCAAACTCACATTTTTCTTTATATTTCTCAAATAAAAAGTCGTAAAGATTATGCTAACTTATAACAAGGTAGACGAAGTTTAGGGTGAGTTTGTAAATATGGGCATCATGTTTAGAATTTGGTAATTTTTATACCTTATTCATACCATGTAAACAACGCATTTAAATAAACCTGCAACTAATCTTTTTACAGTTGTTTCATTCGGGGCATTCCTTCTATCGAAAATTCCAAGTAATTTACGCAAAATCTCAGCTACACACTCTCCGTACTTGTAATAAATTTTCACAATCTTCACTCGCTCATCCGTCTTATAGCGCTCCACTTTGTCTAACCACTGCGTGTTTACTACATGTGACCCTGTAGTGCTGCCAACTCTTCAGAATGAAAATGGCGCACAAATTTGGGACACCCATTATCTCCGATACGAGAGATCTAAGGAAGCAGACTTTTTCAAATTTGTAATTAAATGCTCTCTATTTTTGGCACACTAGAATGTTATAAAGTTTCATGAAAAGTAATCGAAAAAATGAAGTAATATAGCTCCGAGAAAAGGGCATCAGAAATGACAGAAGTATTAACAATAAAAGATATTTTCTCGAATAAATATTTAACTCACATTTCGGGAAACTAAATATCTCTTCCTTCAGTTGTCGATTTAAGATGAAATATTAAGGGCGAAATGCCAGAAGAAAGTAGCAGTGAAATGAAAATTGTCTGGGGGGTAAAGGCAAAGCGGGAAGCGAGTTGTACGCGGAGTGTGAATTATTAAATTTCCATTATTATTTTTTTTTTGTTCAAACCGGTACGAAGTACGAACACATCTTCCCATATTGATTGATTAGGAGGGTCGGAGCCTAAGTTGAGAGTAATATGTATGGAAATCGTGGAGAACTGATGGAATACTGTTATTTTATGTTTTAATGCTTTTGTCTTTATTGAAATAAATGGACCGTTGAGTTCAGTCGAAGAATGGTTTATTATCTACCTTATTTCATGTTTTGATACAAATATAAAAACTAAATAAAACAAAAAGTAATAAAGAAATTAAAATTAAATCAAAGATAAACCATGTCCGCTTTGAAATAAAATTAGTAGATCAAGGTTTTCATACAAAATATGTAGGTGATATAGTTTAAAAAAGCAATAATAAAAACACAATGTAAATAAATGACTACTTTCTGAAATTATGAAAACGTGATTGGCGGCATTGGAAACCACCGAGTAACAAATTTCAGCCATAATCTTCAAATTTTGAACGCTTTTCCGATTTTTACATAAGCCATATTGGGTCCCCCATATTTTATTCAAGAATTTTCGAATTTGACTACATTTATACAGGATGTTTATTAAAGATACGGCAAAATTCAATTCTAAGAATATTTTGATGATGATTTGTGAAAAGCCGCTTTGTTCCGAAAATTCCAATAATTTATTACCGAAAATTACATGTAAAGCTTCTTAATCTACAAGAACTGTTGAAAATTACTACCCCCAGCTAGGATGCAAAATCCAATCTTCTCCTCATTCACTGCAGAACTCTATCAAAAACACCAGGGTCGTTTCTTATTGAGTTACACCTAGCAATGATCCGATTTCTTAAATCTTCCACATTTTCCACTGGAGTGACTTTAACCCCATAGGAAATAATCCAAGGGATTTCAGTCCGCGGATCGAGCAAGCCATAAGTAAGTTGACCAATCCAGCGATCTTCGTATGTTACTGTTAAAAACTCATGAGCAATCACATTAAAATGCGCTGGAGTACTATCGTGCATAAACCACATTGCATTTCTTGTTGCTAATGGTACATTCTACAGAAACTGATATAGCGTTTGTTCCAAAAAATTGTGATGCGCTTCGCCGGTAAGTCTTCCTGATCCAATTAGTCAGTCACCCACAATTTCAACCCAAACGTTCAACGAGAAATGATGTTGAAAACGATCTTCAAGTAGGTACCTCATGTGGATTTTCTTCAGCCTAGTTATTATAAAAATTCCTTATTGCATTTTGCAAAAGCCATTGACAGAATCCAATACGTGAAGGAAAATCAGCAAGAAGTAGTGACTAAAAGCGTTGTATGTGGTATGGGTACAATAAATAGTCCCTAAGAATATTCCAAACCGTTCCATTACTTACATTCAAAGTATTTGCTATTTTTCGAGTAGAACTACCTGGATCTACCTGAAGAATTTGTGTAATAATTAAAAAATTAATCATTATTATATTTAATATTGGACCTGTATTTCCTAATATCATGTTCATCATATTCTTTTC
The DNA here is from genome assembly GCF_000390285.2 of Anoplophora glabripennis. NCBI lineage: Eukaryota > Metazoa > Arthropoda > Insecta > Coleoptera > Cerambycidae > Anoplophora > Anoplophora glabripennis. Next base: position 842,932 of record NW_019416275.1, on the reverse strand, counting down.
CCCTTCTACCGTTCTTGCTGTCATTGGCCTTCCTGGTCCTTCACTTCATTTTAATGTGCCTCTTTCATGAAGACGATCATTAATATTTTGGAAAGTTTTTTAATCAGGAACATTACGGTCAGGAAATCGTTCAATGTATAACCGCCTAGCTTTTACTGAACTGCCATCAGCAAGTCCGTAAATGAAATGTATGTCAGTCATCTCGTCGTTTATATCACTAACAAAAGTTTAACTGTTCAAAACAGTTGCCTGCACTTGCCTCCTTTTTTTTAAAAAAAAAAGATATAGATATATAGACTCGGTAAACCCAATGTAGTACGTCATCCTTTTATTTCGACTACATTAATAATTTCAAAAATATCAAAATTGGTTTTGTCAAAAATTTTTCCCGACCTGCATCTTCGAACCAAAGCGACTGTTCAAAATCATCACAGGACAAAATGGATATTGGGTATGGACATTTAATTTCTTTCTAAAGCTCAAAATATTATTTTAAAATGTTTAATCGAAGTATTTACAGTTATTGCGTTTCATTATAAAAATTTACGTCATCCTCACTATTTCACCCTATATTAGGGAGTATTTTTTCGTTTTACTAAAAAATCATCTGGTATATCGGTTTTTAGGCTGTGGAATTGCGTTTCATTATAAAAATTTACGTCATCCTCACTATTTCACCCTATATTAGGGAGTATTTTTTCGTTTTACTAAAAAATCATCTGGTATATCGGTTTTTAGGCTGTGGAATCGGGTTAAGCATAAAAAATACACAAAATCTATGTACTCATGCCCGTATTATTTTGTGGAACTATCTTATTATATGGCAACTATCTAGGATGTAAACGTTAAATATAACTAACATTCAGGTGAACAAAAACAATTTTATAAGTATTTCGGTTATGAGATACAAGGTGTCCAAAATTAATGAAAACATTTATGTGCTTGGAAAATTTGAGCCGAGCCATACTTCATTCATAGAAAACTACTGTTTTTAACAACTGATATCTCGATAAATGAGGCTTTCTTTGCAAAAACTGCATTTGTTACTAAATGTAAAATATAAACATAACGTAAACTTCCTCAGTAATCACTGATGTAGAAGACCTGAACATAGTGTTATTGAATACAATGATGAGACTAATGTAGTGTGTCTAATATCATTTTTGGCCGACGTCTTCAATATTAAAATGTTGGTTACGCAAAAATTGTTCGAGAGAAACCAGCTTTTAACTATCCTCTTCAACACAATTGTTGATTTACCGAATACAATTAAATAAACACAGCCAAAAAAAAGCTTCTAACAAAAGTATTCTAGATTCATATAGAAATCTGTTTTAGAAACGCGAGAGGTTCAAAATAAGTGAGAGATATAATAACAATAATAATTTTAAGTAGGTAGCAAAATATTTTACTTAAGACTAATCCTTATGCTTGAATCCCTGTCTACAAACTGAACAATGCCGGCTTCTCTTCTCGTTTTCTTGAGTGCGGAGATAGCAAGCATAATCATTTTTCTCTTTCAGCTGAAATTAGACCAGCCAGAGTGGGATTTATGTAGAATTTTTTAACGGAATTTATTAGCACGTTCTTCACACACATACGTTATGAAAATTTACGTTTTTAAAGAAGGAAAGTTTAATAATATATTATATTTGACTGACTGATGATATTAATTTACTTTTCTATCGTAAATAATAAGTTCTGGTAACATATAATATCCAATAAACATATACTTTATTTAATTTATCCAACAAATTTTGGAGTGATATACGTGATGAGTGATGCAGAAAATCCTCTTAATCCCGTATTATACTAATACCATTTAAGAAAAATTCAATTTGTCCCCTGAGAGAAGAACTACAGAGAGAAAATTATATTAATAGTACATAATTGTATCACTGTTGACTATAATTTATATAGAAAGTGCATTTAACCACAATTTGTGTCACTCACTATCAACAAATTGCATTTATAATGTATTCAGCTAAACTACAATTGCTACAGGATACAAATACAAACAGATATTAATAAAATATCAAAATGTCATGGATTTCCCACGACAATGTCTATACAGGGTGTTTTCTATATATGGTAAAATTTGACAGTTATTATTTTATGTAAATTTTTATGTTTATATTTCTCCTTTCCAAAATACAGAGTGGTAAAGTTTAATTTATGTTTAACTACTACTTTTTACCTACACTTTATCATATAGCCTTTTACTAAAATGTATTCCGTTGGTCAATTCAAAATAATTATGAATATTTGTTCAGCATAACAAAAAATAGCATGATTGAAGTGTGAGATGGTTACTTAAGTCAGTTTATTGGTACTGATTTTTTGGGGGTCATATTTACCTTAGTTATTTGGATCTCCTTGTATATTTTTGGTTGGGGCCGAATTATTAATGTCCTGTTAAGGTCACTGTTAAAGTTATCTTACTGTTATCCCAAAAACTAAGATTATCAAATGGCCCATAAAACTAACAACAGGTTAACTTTTCTTAACCAAAGGTTAAGAAAATAGCGACTTAACAGTCGCTATTTCCGGCTGTTTAGACTTAACAATAAGATAAAATCAGCATGTTTTGATAAATATAACCTATAATAAAAAGTATCTTATCAACTTTCTGAATTATTTTTCATAATGAATGTGGACATGCCATTCAATGTAAATATAGTTTCTGATGAATCTGACAGTGATTTAGAAGAATTAAATGACTTTATAAATATAGTACATCGAAGGCCTAGAATACTTCACAGAAGAGTCGATCATATGAATTATTGGGATGATGTAGACTTTTTAAATAGATCCCATCTATCAAATAATACTGTGCAGAATTTACTAAATGAAATAGAAGAGAATATTCGATACCCTACAGAAAGGTAAATAAATGTTTGATCCAGGTAAATATAGCTACCCTTATAAATGTTTGGACAATTTTTTCAAATTTTGTTACAATATGGTATTTTTTTGCAGAAATTGTGCTTTAAATCCTTTGCAACAGTTATTGCTCACCCTACGCTTCTACGCAACTGGTTCATTTCAAAGATCATTGGGAGATCTCGGTGGAATAAATCAGTCAACTGCTTGCACCGTTATTAAAAGAGTAACTACACAGCTATGCCTTTTGAAACCGTATTATATAAAGCTGCCTCAGGGTGATGAAATTATTGCAGTGCAACAGGGATTTATGAATATAACAGGATTTCCTAGACTAACAGTAGTAGTTGATGGAACCCATATTAGAATTCAAAATCCAGGAGGGGATCAAGCAGAGTGGTTTCGTAACAGAAAGGTTTTTTTTTCTATTAATACAATGATTGCATGTAACCATCAGTTAAAAATTAGAAATGTAGTAGCCAGGTGGCCTGGAGCTTCTAATGATATGAATGTGTTTATGAATTCTAATTTAAAAGCTCAGTTTGAGAATGGTATGGAAAACTGTCTGATTCTTGGAGATAGCGGTTATGCTCTAGAACGGTATTTTATGGTGCCATTGGAAAATCCAGTCACACCAGGTGAAATACAATATCAAGCATCTTTTATCAGAACGAGGAATGTAGTAGAGCGCTGTATTGGTGTGTGGAAAAGGAGGTTTCCTTGTTTATCTTTAGGGCTTCGTACTAAAATTCCCACAACTCAAGATGTAATACTTGCCACTAATATTTTACATAACATAGCTATAATTGAGAGACAACCTAATCCAATTATAAATGCAGAGGTGGAGGCTTTGATTAACAATAATCTACAACAAAACGTTGTTAATAATGATAATGATTTTTATAAAAGACAATTAATAAACAATAATTTTGCTAGAGTTTAGTTCAGTATGTTTTGTGTGTGAAAAATTTTTTTTCTTATATTTGTTATATCAATAACTAATTCATTTTTATTATGCAGGTAGAAATTAAGCAAATTTGTATAAAAATATTTTAGTTATAAAATAAATATCTTTACAAAACACAAACACAAATAACCTTTAAATTCATAAAATTATTTCAGAACCCTGTGTTCACCACGTTATTAAACTTTTCCTCTTCAACCCGTTTTCTAATTGCCTTTATTTCTACTTCTACCTCCGCAATTTTAACATCAGCTTCCATCTTCTTTAATTTCATTTCTCTTTCTTTCCTACAAAAATCTATTTCTTCTTTGAAATAAGTTATTTGTAACTCAATCNACCCTACAGAAAGGTAAATAAATGTTTGATCCAGGTAAATATAGCTACCCTTATAAATGTTTGGACAATTTTTTCAAATTTTGTTACAATATGGTATTTTTTTGCAGAAATTGTGCTTTAAATCCTTTGCAACAGTTATTGCTCACCCTACGCTTCTACGCAACTGGTTCATTTCAAAGATCATTGGGAGATCTCGGTGGAATAAATCAGTCAACTGCTTGCACCGTTATTAAAAGAGTAACTACACAGCTATGCCTTTTGAAACCGTATTATATAAAGCTGCCTCAGGGTGATGAAATTATTGCAGTGCAACAGGGATTTATGAATATAACAGGATTTCCTAGACTAACAGTAGTAGTTGATGGAACCCATATTAGAATTCAAAATCCAGGAGGGGATCAAGCAGAGTGGTTTCGTAACAGAAAGGTTTTTTTTCTATTAATGCAATGATTGCATGTGACCATCAGTTAAAAATTAGAAATGTAGTAGCCAGGTGGCCTGGAGCTTCTAATGATATGAATGTGTTTATGAATTCTAATTTAAAAGCTCAGTTTGAGAATGGTATGGAAAACTGTCTGATTCTTGGAGATAGCGGTTATGCTCTAGAACGGTATTTTATGGTGCCATTGGAAAATCCAGTCACACCAGGTGAAATACAATATCAAGCATCTTTTATCACAACTAGGAATGTAGTAAGCGCTGTATTGGTTTGTGGAAAAGAAGGTTTCCTTGTTTATCGTTAGGGCTTCGTACTAAAATTCCCACAACTCAAGATGTAATACTTGCCACTAATATTTTACATAACATAGCTATAATTGAGAGACAACCTGATTCAATTATAAATGCAGAGGTGGAGGCTTTGGTACCACAAAACGTTGTTAATAATGATAATGATTTTTATAGAAGACAATTAATAGACAATTATTTTGCTAGAGTTTAGTTCAGTATGTTTTGTGTGTGAAAAATTTTTTTCTTATAGTTACATCAATAACTAATTCATTTTTATTATGCTGGTAGAAATTAAGCAAATTTGTATAAAAATATTTTAGTTATAAAATATATATATCTTTACAAAACACAAACACAAATAACCTTTAAATTCCTAAAATTATTGAACCCTGTGTTCACCACGTTATTAAAAGTTTCCTCTTCAACCCGTTTTCTAATTGCCTTTATTTCTACTTCTACCTCCGCACTTTTAACATGTGTTCACCACGTTATTAAAAGTTTCCTCTTGAACCCGTTTTCTAATTGCCTTTATTTCAAAATCTACCTCCGCACTTTTAACATCAGCTTCCATCTTCTTTAATTTCATTTCTCTTTCTTTCCTACAAAAATCTATTTCTTCTTTGAAATAAGTTATTTGTAACTCAATCAATTGTTTCTTATATTCAGCCAGAATATTATTTTTTTACGGAGCTTGCAACTTTGTGAGCAAATTTCTTTGCCTGTTTGCTAAAAAAATTAAAGTAATAAATACATAGGAATATTAATGGAAAAAAGTTTAATTATCTCTAATAAAGTATTGTGAGATAATAGAACCTCGTTCTATTAATATTAGTATCATGAACAAATACTTATCAATTGTAAAACACTTTCGTTAATAAAATACAAGTAATTAAAAACATATAGAATTGAAAATTACCTTCATATGATATATTGATGCGAGACTGGTTCCACTTTTTCCATTGCTTTTGTTTCCTTTGTGGTATTTCTTGCTCGATGTTTTCTGTATCTGGATTGATGCCGTATTAGAAAATGAAAACAGGTTAATTTTAAAATATTGTTTCTTTTACTTTCTTTTCACATGGACCATCTTGCAGTATGGCTGACTGACGTCACTGTTAAAATTATACAGGTGGTACTTGATACTTGTGTGACTAGCCCCATATAAAATACTGTTTCTTTAAAACGAATACTCTTCGAAACACCACAAAAGTGGTCCATGTGAAAAGAGGCTTATAAACTACTAATTACAATTTCAGTACAGCCAATGTACAATTTCTCTGTGATTTAAATGACCGAATTTCTCGAATTTTTTGTTTGCTTACACTTACATATAATTCAAGGAAAATCAATTCCTCATTTTGTTCCTGGTCCACGTTTTCTTCTTCTTGTAGATCACAATTTAATTGTGGTATATCTAAAAATTCAATTTTTAATATTTATTATTATTTAAGAATATATACATACTGTCATCATCATGTCTTGGTGGAAGTCTGTCCGAACTTAGCTGTATAATATTATACACAGCTTCCTCAGATGGGGATAACTGGGGAATTTCACAGGTTCCACCCCCCGTTTTATAAAGTTCTTGTTTGTACCGGGCAGCTTTTTTCCGTACTTCTTTTTTATATGTCTCGTATTTTGTATGCAAACAATTTACAGTTCGTGGGGCCCCTCTGTTTTTTGCATTAAATTCAGCGGTTAACAGATTCCACTGTTCATTTTTTTGTTGCCAAATGAAGGCGTCCGTTTTTTTTATTCAATTATTTTCGCATGCTTCACTATTAATTCAATTAATAACTGTACTTCTTCGGCACTAAAATTTGGACTCCTTTTTTTTCTTTTCTTTATCCATTGTGCAATGTGCAACAATTATAAAAATTAATGCTGAACAAGATGCAACAAACTATAAAAGTTAAAACTTAACCTAGAAAATTTAATGGAACAACAGTAACACTGTCTGTCAAAACATATAATTGCACTGTTGCCAAATAATATTTTGTTGTTAGTAACTAAGACGTTTATTTTTCATTGATAATGTGAAAATTACTTTAACAGCGGGATAAGATTTATCTCCTTGGTACTTAACATCAACCTTAACAGCACTTTAATAATTCGGCTCTTAGTAAATAGACAAACTGACGAACATAAGTAAGCAAAGCAAATACTATGTAAATTTATATCAAAATGTCCATCCAATTCTATTTTGTTTTCTCTACGAATTCTTACAACTAATTACATAAAATAGAACAAAACCTTAACTATGCAGTGAGAGGCAACTTCACTACGTCTTTGAAATCCGTTTAGTGAAAAGAGAGGAATCTAGAGAGCGCATTTTGTTTGTTCGGAATTACGTGCTTGTTTCTCCCAGCTTTTTATTAAATGACAGAAGCATTCTGTGAATTTTAAAACCGAACCGGAGGACATTATGGATTTGAATAATAAATTGAAATTGACTTTAAAATGAATGCTTCGTCATAATTTAAGCAGATTTCCATGTAACAAAAAAAGATTTAAAAATAATATTTTTGTAGTCCATCTCTGTTGTTAATAAGTATTAAAAATACTCCCTAATTAATATATATGTTATTTGAAAATAATTATCAAACGCATTTTCTGCTGAATATATAAAATTTATAAGCAAGGCTTATATTTTTACATGGTGCAAAATCGAGTTTCATGTATCAACGCGATGTTTTAATTTATTCTGAACAGTGTTTAACAGCTGAAATGTATCAAGATATGGTGAATTTAATTTCTCACTTGTATTTTTACCGTCGATCGTCGACACAATGGGATTAATTTATGTACAGGAAGCTTTTGTACGCTTATTTATGTTGGTCTATAACTCATTTTTAATCTGTTTATCGGTTACACAATTTCGTAATTATGTTATTATAAATCGATAAAGAGAACTAACTGTCTACCCAACTGTGCCAACAAAATATAAAAAAGGCAGTGGAGTACGTATATATCTTTCTGTCATTTCTGCTCAGTTCTAGTAAATTAATAATTTATAGTTAGTTGCTAATTTATGGCATCACACACTTTTTAAATTTCAAAAACATATTTTCACGTAATAATTAGGTACTGCTCCGTTTCTCTTTAAGCACCAAGTAAAATACAAGGTTTGTTCAGAAAATAGCAGAAATTTATTTTTGTTAACTTTATTATTGATTTTATACGATATTGGTATTTGTCTACTTCAAAGTACTCCCTCTAGTATTCACATGCTTTTCGAAGCTGTGTTCTCATTTCGCGAAGCAATCCTGGATAGCTTCTTCATTTGAAATGTCCTTTAAACTCTGAGACGAATTTGCTTTCATGTCATCAATATAATTTCTTATTCCGGAAATAAGAAACTGATTATTGGCACAAAACTGAGGAATTGACAAAACTGAGTGTGCGGGCTCATTGTCACGGTGCAAATACCATGAGTTCTCTCTGGTCTTTATTTGCGGATTCACACGGTTTATTCCATTAAATTCGAAAAAATCAGTGATCATTACTTTGACATTGGATCGAGACTGACGTGCTTTCTTGGGGCGTGAAGATCCTTTGCCAAACCATTGTGATTATTGATTTTGCAAATTTTGCTGCAACTAGTTGCATGTTCAATTTTTCAGTCGAAATTTCCATGACCCAATTGAGATGCTAATCACTTTTGCAATTTTTTTGATAATCAATCAGTGATTTGCACCCACCAGATTTTTCGCTTTCTGAACATGGGAGTCATCAGTTGAAGTCGAAGGCCTTCCTACCCGAGGATCATCTTCAATTGACAATCGCGAAAACTATTCGTAACGTTACGTATGACTCAGAACATCATCTCCGTAAACTTGTTTCAAAAGTTGAAACGTTTTCGTGAAAGTTTTACACAGTTTCACCCAAAATTTTACGATGCATTGTTTTTCGAGAAAATTGCACATTTCAAAAATCGTCGATAACAATTAAACTCGTTGCACTCAAATAACGATATCACGAAATCTAAGTGAGATATCAACAATTCAAGAAGATCTAGTTACAGGGGAGGTTATGTGCAACGCACTGCTGCCAATCGCACATCACTAAAAATATCCATTAGCACGTTATTCAAAAAGTTAGTTATTTTCTGAACAGACCTCGTATTATCAAGTTTTATCATATTAGCTTTTTTGGAGTTACTTGTTTAATGATTTAAAATCTAATCGAATTTTCTCCTAATTAATAGCCATTAGATAATTTATGTTCAAAATCGCAGAGCTGTTTTTCATGTTTCATCCTTGAAGGATAGAGTTTTTAGGTTTATGAAAAAAATATCCTATTTTTAATCATTTTGGCGAAATCGGTTCTGAAATTGTATCCCAACACCCTAAATCTTAATCTAGATAAGGAAATTTCATATTTTAATTTGAAAGTTTAATATTATTATAATCTAAAAAAAATACTAAACGTCTCATACCTCTTGAAAAATCAGAAATCAGGAGTGTGCTCAAAGAACTTGTAAGAACAATAAGAAATATGGACACAAAAATGAAGAGGATGAACATTTAGTTATAATGTTTAATTTTAATTATGGAGAAAGTTGCAAAAATTATATTACGTTAATTTTTCCTACTATCGAAAAGGCATTTATTGGATAATTTCTTGATCTACCCTTTAGGTCGCAAGGGGTTTTTCTATCGCTAATGTTGCCATCTAAACGTCTGTGTTAGTTAGCTTGAATTTATCTAACACAAAATATCTTAAATTTTTTTCTTCCTCCTTCTAATCCTGATTGTGATTAAGGTTATTTATTAAATTGAAAATTTTTTATAGTAGTAGGCGGTTGATGGTGGATCGTTGTTAATAATTACTAACATTATTGCCACCACACCTTGTTTGCGCACCTTCGTAAAGGACTACGTGAAACTGGACAATAAAATTCGCCCCCGCTGAATTATAAAACCTGTTGGCTTTGGAAGAAGCAGTATTGAATTTAAATGATGGATAACCGGACACCAGTACTGCAAAGATTGCTTTGCCCTTAAATATATACCAAATGACGATATAGACTATCTTAAAAGTACAAATTTTATATCTTTTCAGATACAACATGGCATCTTCCATTTTCTCATTGAATACTAGAAAATATTGGACATAATTCTGTTTTTGGAACAGATCTCGGTTACACAGATAGTGAAATTTTCAATAGAATCCTAGAGATAATAAATTATCATAATAACCACATATGGGCAGATGAAAATCCACTGTTCGTTACCTGTTCATCATCATGAACAGATTTTCCTGAATGTCTGGATTGAGATTTTTGAAGATCACTTAATTGGTGCACAATTTCATCTATCATCATGGAGATACAGTCACCTATCTTCTCAGAAAAGAATTCACAGTAGTATATTCAGTATACTTCTGAAGATTGCGCCTTTAGGTGTCAGAGCTCAGCTTTGTATTACGCATGATGGAGCTCTCGCTCACTTGAGTGTAAAGCATGACAATATTTTAACGAACATATTCAAATAGTTAGATGGCGGATCTCAGTTTTGACCTCCTCAAACACCCGATTAAAATCCTATAGATTTTTGTACATGCATAAGGTTATTTAGAATCGTTAGTATATAAGACACCTGTGCAAGATATTTAAGAATTGAGAAGCAGCATTATTGTATCATGTATATACTTAAGTCAAAATCTCCAGGAATTTTCATCTGGATAAGTCAACCAATACTTCGACGAACAAAGAAGTATTTAATGATGGAAGATTGTCATTTCATTCATAATAATATTTTTATTATTATCCGTTTATAATTAACACTTATTTCAATTTATGATTGTTCATTTTAATGAATTTTTATTGTAACAGTATTGATGCAAATCATCTACCAAATTTATTTCAAACAAATTAAACTTTCTAAATCAGATATGACCATATTTGCTCTATTACTTCTAAGAATGGTTACTTCCACTCCCTACAACCAAAGATAAACTTCAAAAAGATATCTAATAAATGCCATTTCGATAGAAGGAAAAGAATACGTAATTCCATTTTTGTAAATTTTCTCTCTGCATTTGAAGAACTATAAATTTGAAGGGAAGAGATGGAGGGATTCTTTTCACATGAAAAACCTCCATTAATTTTCAACAAGCAATAATTCCCTTAAACTTTACGTAAATTTTTATTTACATCCTATGTACATATTGTATATTTTTGCAAACTTTGGGATATTAAAATATTTTTTGCTGTTTTTTTTCAATTTCTGCATGTAAAATTATGAAAGAAAGTGTGTTTTGACATACATGCACAGCACACAACACGTTAATTTGACACAATGATATCGCTTATTTGTAACCGGTTTAGTGACAGTGGGATTAAATTCACAATGCTAGTTAATGAGACGGTATGTATGCTATTCAGAAATATACATCAGCACTTTGGGAATTCACTAGGGAAACTTAAGCGTCTCCCTTCAGGTGGTCCTCTTGACATTATTTGTTTATAAGCATTTGCTAGGCGAATCCAAGTGTGATACGGATCCTTGTATAAATATTTTACAAGGCATGTAATTTAGATACCAAAGTTAAGGTCAATATTGTCTATATACTTGTAAGATCACAATTTGCCATGTTGTACTTATGATGAACAAAATGTACTATTATGTGTTGTTGGACGCCTTTATTTTTATATGTTGTTATTGATATGAGACTCACTCAGCGTGTGGGTTCCTTTTTTATTTATTTTTATCTGGATTAGAATTTTTATATTGTTTTCTTACTCTAATTTTTCTTTAAATGAAAGATAAGTTGTATGTTACAAATTTCGATATATTACAATATGATTTTATGGATTATTGGTTTTTACAATAAATTGATAACTGTTATACTTCTTACACTAGATCAATAAAACAAAAAATTGACCCCCTAAATTCCACTGTTACAGTGCATAATAGTGTTTTATACTGTAAGTATTTAAATTGATTGACAATGAAATTGCGCATTAATTAGGTATACATAAATGCAGTGAAATTTTTAATGTAGAAATTTTTATAGCGCTTTATTTTCAAATTTGCAAATTTGTTTAGCAAATTGTGTCGACACTTACGAGCGTAGCGTTATTGCTGGTAATTTAATCTGCATGTAACCGCGCTGCACTGTACATCATCCTGCACTGGTCTGGAGTTTCCTCGTTGAAACGCCGTCACGCCACAAAGATATCCGAAGTTTCCCTGGATGTTTTACTGGACTCCTTACAGATGAAATCTGCACTGCACTATTCTTTTATTAGGTTTCACTTGTCACTTTTTATTTATTATTGTTAACCTTGTTCAAATTTGTTGTTTCACAATTACTTATGTTGATGTTGCTCAATGAATTTTCGATCTTATGAAACTTCAACTAATTTGAATTTCGGACTTTTGACAGCTGTATCTGTCCGTGACATTTCTCCACCAAGATGGCTTGATAAGTATGACTTTTTCACTAGCTTGTTGATTTGTATTGATTGCAATTGTTTATTCTAGGAGCAAACTAGCGATGTTACTGCTACAGGTAAACATGGAAGACTGGCTACCTCGCGCCCGGGGATTAGTTTTAATAAACGTGAAAAAACAAGTGAATGTGTCTATGACAATAATAACAAACATTTTTGAAATTTTATTTGCATGAAATTTACATTTTCATCTTCCTTGAATTTTTCTGCATCTATTGACACCAATTGCACGTTTCTAGGTTAACTTAAAAGTCATGCCAAAATTTTACTTATATTTACAAATTTCAACTAAATTTTGATAAATATCTTAATACTCAGCATGTCTGTCTGTTCAATGTATTTAGTAGTATTTAGTACAACCTTTTTAACACCTTTTATACAGTCTTTACTCGTTTTCAGATGTAAACGAAAGAAAATTTCTAAGTGCTCCGGTCCATCAAGTATTAATAAAATCTACACAACTATTTGAAGTTTGGTTGGAGTCTAAACACAGTTTATGAAGTTATGAGGGTCTTTTACATTCTGCACATATGATTTTGCAGTCCTACTACACTTCTACAATTAAAAATTAACAAATTCTAACGGAACAACAAATGTAAACATTTAAATGATACATAAAAGTTTTCACAGATGCATAGATTAATTCCACACATACATTCTGGTCATAGGTATACTATGCTTTGTTTATATACCAAGTTTATTTCATGAATCATTTTTTATGTGTGAAAAACCCTCATCATCGATGACTTGTCAAAATTCTACTATATTTTTAAATGTGTTCATGCCAGAACTTTTTATTGACATTTAATATTGTAATATGGTTCTTCACTGTTCTTTATAACATAATTGTGCTACATGAGTGCCGTTAAATAATTTTATGAATATACAAATTCAATTTTTGTCAAAATTTTGACAGTCGAGACGTTTTATTGTGAAAATTTAGTAACTACATCATTTTAACTTATACTATTGATAAACATCCTTCATTTAAATTCATTATATTCAATCTCAAAATTTGTATTTATTCGACAATTTTATGTTTCGGTTGCCGAGAAAAGAATCAATTAAGTTTTCAAATTTAATAAAACAATACATATTCTAACAAACATATTTACAAACATTTTTAATATTCAATTTGTCAATATTACATAGATCGAATTAAAAAATATATGTAGGTATATACTGAATAGAGAATTAAAATATATTAAAATTTAGTGTCACGTAATTAGCCAATGAATGTAAAAAATTGAAATTTTTTTGGGTCATAAATTATTTGAGAAGAGGGAGAAATTGTTCATAAAAATTAACTTGTTTTAGAATTTCTCCAAAAACGTTATTAAATGGAATAACTTATCTCTTTCATATCATGTATCTCATCACAAAAATTTCGAAAACTGTAAGGTATACGAAGTTAGTTAAACCTCCCATACACCTACAAACAAATTGTGCAAACGTAGGTTGTACAACAGGCTGTTGTGCAAACAAGGTCCCACATACACTATATGCACCTTTTTGCAAATTCCAGTTGCTTTTGTATTGTTTTAATGGTAACATGGCGTTATTCTATTATGTATTTATTTACTAATTCTTCTTTAGAGTAATTCATTTCACAATTAATACTGTCGCTTTTCTATTAAACCTTATGTGAATCGAGAATTTTCCAGATTATCATTTGACAGAAGCCTACTACGTTATTTTACATAATAGCTATTTGTAAACTTCGCATTTTTTCATAGAAATGAGATTTCATGAAAAACTAATGAATTTTGGTATAGGAGCAGGTATAGCAAAGTTGTAGAGAATTTAATTCTGCATCTGATGGTATCAAAATATACAGGGCGTAGCATTTAAAAAAAAATCGAGATTTTTCAATTTTTCAATTGGCAATTTTGACATGATATTTTGGCCACCCTGTATAACGCAGGGCCAGTTTTTGGAGCATGATTCGGAAGAGTCATCCTTACTAAACATCTGATAAAAAAATGGGCTTAGTAGCTATTAGTATAACCTGTCAGTATCAGAAAATGTAAGCAACCAATATCGACTAGAAAAACCTTTCAAGCGAGATATCTCAAAAACTGTGAATATTTGAATAGAACTATTCTACACAAAGTACCCTTTATTTTTTATGTAGAATCCGAAAAAAATATAAAAAATGCGTGTTTCCATTTAAAAAACCAACGTTGGTGTCTGTTCAGGAAAAGTGGAACACCCTGTATAATTGAATATATTTTTAATTTGTACATTCCGAGAAATGTGGCAACACAATAAAAAGAAAAATCCGAATATTCCTCATTTTAACATAGATATTGGACTTTCCCGCACTAGTGGGACACGCTGTATAAGACTATATTATTATTATTTCTATTTTATCAATTGTGTATTGTTTTAAATATTTCCTAAATAAACATACATAACAAGAATAATTTTCTGTTACTTTTCGAAACGTCCTCTCAATACCTTATTAAATAGAAATATATTCTTGAAATACGACCTTCTACATCTATGAAAATACTTTACTTCAAATATTTGTTCTTTTAACTGGTACCACGTTTTCTAAAGCAACAAAATAAGCCTATACCTATTACACTTCAAATATGAATGCAACCCTATTTTTAAAATGTACGATAAAGGAGAACTGACGTTTCAATTTCTTCTAAATATAATCTCTGAAGTGTTTCGAAATTCGAAACTAACAACTTCTTGTTACTCCAGAAACTGTTTTAATTTACATTTATATTTAAAATTAAACACGGCGCGGCTTAATTTGAATACACCGGGGAAATGTATTCAGTCTTAATTGATGTCAATACAGTCTTTAAGGAATGGAAAAGTCAAAATAAACAAGTCGAACTTTATTATCCTCGATATTTTTGCCAGAGTTGCTAAAGGTAACAAAAAATGTCATTAAAACTTCGACAAAGGAAAGATTAATGATTAAAGAATTCTTAATCATAATACGTCAGTCAGTGAGCAGAAATAAACAGCTCGAAGAGATGGAGAAAAAATTAATCGCTTTATTTTGATGTTCTTAACGACATATTAAGTTTTCCACGTCGGACGAAGTCACCTTATTGAAAAAATTGTAACAAAAGCAAAATTTCAGTTACTTTTGTGACTTATTTAACAATTCTAGTGGCGAAATTGAAAGAAATTCAATTTTCTTTTCAAAGATTTCGGGTGTTGTCGAACAAAAAGAAAGCATATATACTTGTAGTACTTACGTTAAAAATATCTGTTCACACGTTTTGACGCAACCAAACAAAAAGTGTTATATAGCATAGGACCCAACATGAACAGTATTTAACAAAAAAGAATAAAAAGCTTTGTAATTATAACTGTTTATAAATAATAACCATAGACAAAATAGACTGAACTGTAGAGGCAAGCCGGTGAAGCCTACCGTCAGCCCAACCTCAGCCCAGCTACCTCGCGCTCTCAGTCGCTGTTAGACATTCGATGAGTTAACATTGTTAGTATTTTATTAAATATATTGTTTTTATTTGTGCAATCATGGGGCAGTATATCGTTAACTATTGTAATAGCAGATCTGATCACAATAGTGCTGAAATTTCATTCTTTAGGTATAATTAATATAAAAATATTTTATGCCATTTCGACGGCTTCGCGCAGCATTCTCCATCTCACATGAACTTATTTCCAGTATTGGCTTCGTGTTTTTTAGTGCCACGTTATTAACTGAAGTAAATATATAGTCTCATATTATCAACCGACTATTTACAATTAGTTTCTTATCACAATTGGTGTTTATTTTCATGATGGCTATTAAAAGTAATTGTAAATATTGAACCCTCAATGTATAATTTCAGTAATAAACATACATTAATGTTAAATTACGGGTGATTAGTTACTGAATAAAATTGTATTAGGTACCCATTTTCTTGTTTTTATTCTCAGGTTTCCTAAGGAGGGTGGAAATGAAATTGGAAAGAGTCAAAGCTATTAAAGAAAAAAGATTGGACGCCCTCAAAATCGTCTCTTATATGTTTTTTACATTTTCAAGAGAAGTTTATTATTAATAATAAAAACGGCGCTAGAAATTTATCCAAAAATGCAGTGCCAATTTTAAACTTGCCAAGAGTGATAAGCAAACTGTCGTTTAAAAAAGAAAAATGACAATTTAAGAAATGGAAATAATAATATATTTTTTTAATAACTCCTACAAAAATAATTTAAATCATTGAAATCGACTAAAAGACAAATATTAAATAATCTAGCATTACTTACAGAACAATAAATCTGTATATTTAAATTATTTTCCTCCTTCTGATCACGAATCCGGTGTCAGAATTGAGCTATCACCTCACAGGAATTTCCTAACCTCAAAAAAAAAGGCGAAAAATGGCAAAACTTCACGAAAAAGAAAAAGTGCTAGGAAAAATACAAAAAATGTTTTATTCTATATTCAAATGTTCATTTAGATGGTTATTATTATTAAGACTCCGCCAAACGTGAATCCGCAGTCAGAATTGATAGTTATTTTTCTAACCTAAAAAAACGGTCCAATTAGGGTCAGACATCACGAATTTTCAAAAAATAACAGATTCGCGCCAAATTTGGTGTACGGGGGTTTTCGGGGTCACTGATCACGAATCCGAGATCAGATTTATAAAATTCGTTTTTAAAAATTTATTGTATTACCTATGTACTTTAAGAAGGTTAAAACATGATTGGGTACTCAGGTTATAAAGTAAACAAAAATATTACTGAATGAATTTCGCAATTCTGAATTCCTGGAATTCGTAATCAGCGACCCCGAAAACCCCCGTATACCAAATTTGACGCAAATGTGTTATTTTTTGAAAATTTGATCGGCCATCTTGTATCCGCCATCTTGAATTTTCTAAAATTGACCTCGGATCCGTGATCAGCGACCCCGAAAACCCCTGTACACCAAATTTGGCGCGAACCTGTTATTTTTTGAAAATTCATGATATCTGACCTTAATTGCCCCGTTTTTTCGAGGTTAGAAAAAGAACCACCAATTCTGACCACGGATTCACGTTCGGCGGGGTCTTAACCATATAAATAAACATTTAAATATAGAAAAAAAAGTTGTATTTTTCCTAGCACTTTTTCGTAAATTTTTGCTATTTTTGACCTTTTTTTGAGGTTAGGAAACTCCTGTGATTTGATAGCTCAATTCTGACACCGGATTCGTGATCAGGAGGCAAAAATACTACGGATAACATACATATATGTCGCATGATGAGTACAAACAACTTTTTTTTGCGTTATATTATTAAAATAGTAATGTCTGGTCCAGACGCTAGGTTTTGCATAAGGTATTACCTGCGCAGTTCAAGATATTGCAGACGAGACTTTGCTTGTGGACAGGAAAACTATGAAGTTTTGAGAACTGCGCGGAGACGGTACACCACATGGGAAAATTGAGGCGATGAGCATAGTTATCCACCAACTGCGCAAATAAGTCGGTGCGGGTAGACGTTCATTCCGTTTTGTGGTACGTTTTATCATTTGAATTGTCGCAAAATGGTAGATTTTCGTCAACGATCCCGTGAGTTTCTGACAGAATCTTATTGACTTGTATAAAAGTTTCCCGTTTCTTTGACATGTGAAATTAGCGGGATATGGTGACAGAAACAAAAAGAGCCAGGCATGTTTCTATCCTTACATTACTATTTAATGCATTTGTCAGGGCGAAGTTAGAATACGCTTCCCTTATCTGGAATATGAGGTTCACATTTCTAACTTGGAGAAGGTTCAGAGAAAATTTGTCAAATATCTCAGTTTTCGAATTGATCATGCTTATCCGCCTCAGGGTATTCCGCAGTTAGAACTGCTAAATAGATTTAACTTTAAAGAGTTGGTCTTGCGTCGGGTCTATTTTTCCATACTTTTTCTGTATAAACTGTTGTCCTCGTAAATAGATTGCCCTGACATTTTGAGTAGTATTTACTTTAATATTCCTGGTGTTCGAACTCGCTCAAATGTATTATTTTATTTGTCAACTCCGAGAACAAATGTTCTTAAACATTCTCCAATTTATCAAATGTGTACATATTATGTAAATGATTATAGTACCAAATTTGATATTTTAAACTGTACCGTCAGTAATATAAGACGTTGTATTTTAAATTTAGATTTATAACCTAACCATCATTTTATATGTTACAATTTTAAATTATTTATAATATTTTATTAAACTATTTTGTGTTCACTTTGTCGTTATGTAATTCAGCTTGTATTTTCAAATCTATTTTTCATGTATTATGTTTTTTTATGTAATCGTTTATTGTTTCTCCTGCCCTTTAATTGGATTTGTATCTGTCTGGGCAGCTGTACTTCAAATAAATTAAATAAATAAATTATATATTATTACAATTAATTCAACTAATCAGCCATCGCATTATTTCAAGCGTAGACGAAACGGCTTGTCATTGGTCATTGTAAACGAGTCAATCGAATTTTCGTGTCTTTAATACCAGGCGGTATAGGTCTAGCCTGCTATTGTGGAAAATTATTCGAACATGATACCCGAGATGTAGTTCAGCAACATCAAGTGGCTCGCTAAACAGACCTCTACGGGAGCAATATCCATATTATTTTCAGAGGGTTCAAGCAATTGTTCACCAAAATTTTTCAACGAAGTTGAATTCTTGTAGGTGGTTTATAAATAGTATCTACAATAACCTTCATTTTGCTGGTAAAATCTTAATAACCGACGAGGCGCGCGTTTTTATATACAGTTCGGCTTGTTTCATTTGGGCGATGAAGGTAGGGTGCATACTGAGGGCGTGGGAGGGATCCGAAGAGCTCATTTCGTTTCGACGCTCATGGAGTAAACGCTGCCCACTCTCGCAAAAAGTAAAGAAGCCCACATCAAAATTTCAAATAAAGTTTTAAATGAGAAAAGTAGAGAAGTTATAAATAATATAGTAATAAAGAAATGAGTACATCTTATGTAAATAATTGTGTTTTAATGCATTTAAAATTAATAGGGGATAGAAGGTTTTCCTTCAGTTTCCACCTACCGATCCTCCAAATAGTTAAAGTCTAACTTTTTATATTAGTCCAGTAATTAGGTGCTGTAAATTACTTTTAGTTGGAAAATTTTGCGGAAGTTTTGATATTCTACAATTTTACGTATTTTGAGCTTTTCATTTCAAATTTTTCATTTGCCACCTCATATCTTTGCCTCCATATAGTAATAAATTGGAAAGAAGGTGATGTTTCGTTACTCGTTGCTTTTACAGCAAAAAGAGTTATGTAACAAATTAAAGATCAGGAAATAAGGGGTCACCATTTAACGTACAATGAAAAGTAATACCCATTTCCACACCACCATGAAGTAGAGTATATGGTGCCTTTTTTTTCTGTGGTTTCCCCAGTAGGCCTAATGAAAATGAAATTACAATAACTTCTTTCACTTTGATACCCCTGAGGGACCAGCTCTATCGATATTTTTGATAGTTGAAGGCCACGAAATCTTACAGTCGTGTGGAAATCAATTCTTCTGGCGCAGTAGCTTCTCTAATTTCTGTATCAATTTCATTACACAGTGGTTCTAAGATCGCATCAGTGTCTTCATCGTCATCACTATTGAGCAAATTATAGAACAGTTGAGCCCTGCTTTCCTACATTCACATGTTCCCCGACAACTTTTCTTTCATTTACAAGAAATTAGTTTAAGAAGAACTGGAGCAGGTGCTTGGAGTGTAGTCAGAGGTACAAGACCATTTTTGTCTTTCTTCCATCCTTATTGATCTGCAGGTTTATCGCTACCAATCCATTGCTGTACCTCGCGATACGTTCGAATCGAATGTTGTTTTGCTGCTGCTTCTGTAAGAGGCAATGAAGCCATGTTAAATTTATTCCTGTATGCTGATTTTATGAAGCATTGGTACCTATAAGTGTTGAGAGGTATAAATTCCTTTTTATTATAGCCGTAAAGTCTGAGAAGAAAATATTCTCCAACTTTAACTACACTTTCTTTGTCAGCATATTTTTCTTTAAATACTTTTGTAACTTCGTGAAGATTAGGGTTTTTTTGCAACACATTAAGTCAATGGTCAACTGTCGCATCTGAGCGGTAGGTGTAACACATTAAATGCGTATTGTTTTACATTTTACGTACTTTGTAATTCTCGTACGTGAAAACGCTTAGTTTTATGAAAAAAAATGATAGAGACCTATTTTGTAGAGAAAATTGTGCAGTTTAATTTATTACAAAATATTTTTTTTTGTAAAATCAACCAGAAACAAGAAATACACAAAAATTGGTTTCAGGTCACTTCTTTCTTTGAATAGCGGCACCAGCGGCAAAGATACGAGGTGGTGGCAAAATAGAAAATCGAAAAAAAAACAATTCAAAATACACATAATTACCAAATACCAAAACTTCCGCAAATTTTTTCAGGTAAATTCACGTGGTTACTGGACTTATGTAGCATTATTTATTTGATTGCGTAAAAGAAATACTGCTACTAAAATTAGAATACTACGGAGTTCGTGGCAAAGCAATTATTCCAATCATATTTGACTGACATACGGCAATATGTCTGTGTTAATAACTGTGAATCTGCTTTAATACCGGTTAAGACTGGTGTCCCTCAAGGTTCAGTTTTAGGACCTATACTATCCCTTATTTATATTAATGACTTACCTATTAACATTCGTAATTATTCTTTTATTCTCTTTGCAACCTTGTTAACCCGTGATAAGCACAGCAGAGACAGTCTAAATCTCGCGAATGCCTGATTTTCAGCAAATAATTTAAAATTAAATATTAGTAAAACAAACTTCATAACTTTTAAAACTAGTAAAAATTCAGAGAAGTCTAAACCAGTTAATTTGCTTGGTATTACCCTTGACCCTGGTTTAACTTGGATACCTCATATCAATAAACCATGTTCAAAACTAGCTACTCAGATATTCTTTATGAGATAGATAAGACCATTTGTCACTAATAATGTAATGAAAATGATTTTACCTACGACCACTACTGTAAATACTTAAAAACACACCGTCTGCGATCAATGTAAGATTCCTATTACGTACGGTAAAAAAATCGCACAGTTTTCCTAGCAACCGCCTATCAACGGTCAATACAATACTGTTTGTATTGACCGTTGCTAGGCGGTTGCTAGGAAAACTTTTTTTACCAAGCTGTGCGATTTTTTTACCGTACGACGTAATAGGAATCTTGCATTGATCGCAGACGGTGTGTTTTTAAGAATTTAAAGTAGTGGTCGTAGGTAAAGTATAGTACGTAATACGTGGTGTAATGCAATTACGCACTCATAGAATTACGCACTCGCCGCTACGCGGCGTCGTGCGTAACTTTTCCATTCGTGCGTAAAATGCTTTTTACAACACTTATTACGTAATATACTATATTTTTCATTAATACATAGTAATTTAACCTATGGTGTAGCATTGTGGGGCAACTCTAGTGGTTCATATAGAGTTTTTGTGTTACAAAAAGCAGCTGTTCGTCTACTTGCGGGTGTCCCTCCCAGCAAGGAGATATTTCTCAGATATAAAATTCTACCACTGACCTGCCTATACCTACTTGATTCGCTTCAACTCGTTCATTCCAATTTATGTAATTTGCAATCTCATGGCGATATACATCAATATAACACTAGGCACGCTGGAAATCTGGTTGAATCTTATTCGCGTATTACCCTAACTAAACGTAACAAACTTATAATTAGTCTGTTCAGCAAGTTTGATCATTTTTGTAGACGAAAACAGATTAAAAACATGTCTCAAAAGACCTTTCATAGGTTTACGCAATCATTTCTTTTAAATCATTATTATTATTATTATGATCATCATCATCATCATCTATTATTTCGAGGGGTATTCAAATTGGTACATCGAGGTTAAGGTTAACATACCGTTATTTCTTTCAAATATCTGTTCGCCCAGTAGGCGAGAGACGTCATGCTTTCATAGTACCTGCGAAATTGCAGGTCGCTTGCTACTAATATGGCTCATATTAAATGACTTGGATGGTGAGCAACATTGACTGTGCACAGATGCGGCCACTATCTGCGTTTGATGTTCACTTACCTCCATATCCGAGTAAAGCAGCAGGATACAGATTATAAATCTAGTGGATTTAAGTCTGACGATCGAGCGAGCCAATGAATAGGTGCAACGGTACCTCTACTAATCTGTTTTTGTGAAAAATGTTGGTGTAATCACCTTCTAAGTTCCCTTATCAAATGAGGTGAAGGTATGAACACCATGTGCCTGCGTTTTTCTAATACATCTCAGCATCTAGTGCAATATTACTTTTTAAAATCAATTACTCGCAAACGGTTCGTTTTACCAATTTCGAGCAAGAATACGTTTTTATATAGAAAACTACGATTTTTTTTTTGTGTAGGCGATTCCTGCAAAAAGTCGAGATTAAACAATTAGGAGTGAAAAAATGAACCCTAATACTCTAATCAGCCAAAAGAGCAATTATTTTACACATGCCATTTATCCACGTTTAATAAAAAAAATGGCTGACAGCTTATATCTCCAAAATTAGAACAACACTGCATATAGGCAAATAGGGATGAACTAACATCATTTCATCTCTAGAATACTCAAAACAACAATTAAACATGAAAACACATTATCTTCAATGCGCCCACCAGTATGAATATTTACAGTATTGTCATTTCATTTTGGGCACATTGTACATTATCAGGTGAAAAAGACAATCCAGAAACGAAAATCCGCTCTACATTGACTCCTTTTCAATCGATTAATTTGATGACAAAATCCATTATTCCGTCAAAGAGATTCCTGAAAATCCAGGCCGCTGAGCGCGACTAGGCGCAGTTCCCGAGGAATATATATTTGTTTTCTTACTGCTGCAGTGTGTTTTGTAGCCATTCACTGGAAAGTAGGGGAACACTTCGGTATACATTCGATGTTTATACACCCCTCGTTGCGTATTAAACGTGTCCCCGCCCCTGTTGCTTCCCACCCTCCCTAATCGCCCTAGGTGCTCGGGGACCATTCAGGATAAGTGACAAGATTAACACCGGAGCAGCTGGAATTGCTCGCGACTACTAGCTGATGCTAAAATTAATACAGGCAGGACGGGACGTCGACGTTTTTACGCCGTTGCAGGATGTGGTGTAGCCGCAATGAATCTGAAATCCCATTTCAGCTGCAAAAAGCAGATGTTAATATTATCTGGTGGTGGTAACGGTTTTCAGTTCGTTGCAAAAACGTTGCGCGCTACAAACTCCGTGTTTTGAGAATGTTTTTGGATGAAACTGCCTCTATAATTTTCCCTTTTGCTGGAAGAAATAAATGTAGTCAAATAGAACGACGAACAAATTGAACTGCGATTGTGGAAAATTATATACGGTGTGAAAGAAAAGTGTGGAATAAATTCATCATTTCGTATATTAAAAACACATTTTTTCGTCTACGCCGCCTCATCCACATCTTCAATTGTTTTGCGTGTGATGACGTCATCGTATTTTTTTAATACAATTTATAATTATTGTCTTCTTGTAGAATATAACTTCCTCAATTCAACAATATACAGTGGGAGTGGGTCGTTCTTAGTAAGCATTCAACCCCCTAAATATATGGTAAAAAATCGATAGCCTTAATATTAACCATGATAAATAACACAGCCCCACAAAAAAAAATAGTGGGAGGTCGGAAAGACAGGAGCATATGTTTTTGGGGTCGTTGAATCCGAATCCGGTGTCCATTTGACCCGATTAGCTCTGGGTTGAGGTCAGTTCAAGGTCAATTTAGGGAATCAATTGCCAACAAAGTAAACCAATATATTTATACGTTTTTGAGGTCGCTGAATCTGAATTCGGGGTCAGTTTGGCCTGATCAGGTCTCCTAAATACTATTTAATTCTAATAGAAGAACGATTAATCAACATACGAAAGATTCTTATAAAAATTTGTTTGGTTTTGAACCCCAAATCTTTGAAGGATTTGATTGGGTTTGAGGAGTAGGAAGAAATATTTCACCAAGATGTTAAGGAATAATATAATCGGGGTGATAATGAATTATTGCTGATGTGCTAGTGATACTAGTGACAATGAATATATTCTAAATCCCATTGTGAAGAAAACAGGAACAATGTCCCAAGAAAAAGTAAATGATCTTGCACTATCAGCAATGTCCTCAAGTTATATGTTTGTGGTATATCTTATGTTCTTTTCCTGTTTATTGTAATTTTTCTACTCGTGGAAAAAAATTAAAAAATTATTAAAGAAATCTCTGTGCCTACCAAATGATTAAGGGTTATTATAGTATATTTTTGTCGAAAACTTACACTGGTAGTAGTAGACAAGTGAAAAATTTTATTTTATATATTTTTATAGAGTATTTGTTCAAAAGAGTGCCAATATGTGCGCTTTCCGTTTGATGCAGTTTATGGCCAAAACATAAATTGAACTATAAGATCCAGTGCTAGCCACTAATGCAAGAACAGGGTAAGTTACACGTCACTTATCCCCTTTTTGCACCACCTATGCGCTGGTATTTTTGCTCTTAGTATTTGTCCTAGACATTTAATCATCCTAAGTGTTATTACTTTTGTAAGTATTGGACTAATAATTTTCGATATTTATTCACCTCTTCCATCTGGGGTAAATTTGAAAATGAAACATAAATAATACACTTACATATGCATTCTTACGTCATAAATAAATCGTAATAAATAAAAAAATAATTAGTCTACAATTATTGGAATTTCGTAAAAGCTTTTTTCGTTATCAAACATTTTTTAATTTGATTTGTTAGTTTAAATTTGTTTGTTTTTGTCTACTTTCGTAACTAGAGATACAGTTTGTACGATATTTGTTGAGATAGAATTCCAAGAAGACCCCTGTGTCACTTTCATTGAATTAACCGCTTTCGACATCCGAAGTAGAAACATAACACAATGGTGGCGTGCGTTCACCGTAACAGCTTATAATGCAGCTTACTTAAATATATGTTTTTGTTTATTCCTTTTTTTGTACCAGCGTGTTTATAATGTTTTATATTATTGTCTTCTAGTTTATTTGTGATTTGAACTCTACTGTACTGTATACGAAATAAAAAAGAAATATAGTAAAAAAAATCTACTTTATATATATTTTTAGTTTATTATGTATTCTAATTTTTTTGAAAATTGTTACAGTATATGCGATAAAATCTTACAGTAGTTCCTATACCTAACAGAATTCTTGAAATTCTATTTCAACAAATATTGTACGGAGTGTATATGATGTATGTTGGACCCACTCAAGTATTTGGGCTAGCCTCTAAAGAATGGTAAGATATCACAAACTGATGCGTTTTCCCACGATCCGGTTATTTTTTATTTATTTTGAGGGAGAAATTTTTGAAAAAAATATTGACTTTTTGTACATTAATTAAAGGCTCATTTTTATACTTTATTTAATCAGCTTCCTGAAGTAAAAAATAAATAGAGATGATTTTTAGTAACATTTGAAGGTTAATATGTGGCGTAATTGATTTTTTTAATTGACGATGCATAGTAATATAACAATTCCACAATTATTAGAAAATGCAAGGCAAGAAACGTTCAATAGGTTTTCTTATTGCGTGCAAGAAAATGGTTATAAATATGAAAATTTTAATTAATTAACTTGTTTTATAAATTGTTTTAAAAGTAAAGAACTGTATAGGTATGCTGATATATCCGACGAATCATTTGTATCAATATTAACCTAAACCAAACCATTTAAGAGATAAATGGAGAAGCTATTCACATATCAATTTTTATTTATTACCTTCTGAAGATAAATACGTAGATAAAGTATCATAGTCGTACGTTGCAGAATGAAAAAAAGTATGTTCCTCAAGAATCTGGCAAAAATTGCAGGAGTTCTACTTACAAAAAAAACGATGACGTCATCACATACTTACATTTGAACGTGAAAGAGACAGGAGTACATGAAAAAGTGTTTTTTAATGGAAAATCGGCATTTCCAAGGAAACGCCAAGTAACCGTAATAGTTTCGGTAATTTGATTAGAATGCCCACTATGGTGATTTCAAAAAAGTTAAAAGTTTCAAAGTTTGTATAATGTCAAGCACTCTAATGTTACTGTTAGTTGTCTTATGTAGAAAATTATATAAACGAATTTTATGGGAACACTAATTGTAACCTTTGTAATTATAAACAAAATAAACATTATGGGACGACTGGTATCCTCATAATTTTTCTAATGAATCAGAACTAGGGGTCGCCATAATCAACTTTGTTTTGTTATTAATACAATTTATAAGTTTCAGATTTAAGATAGTCGCTTTTTTTTCTTTACGAGTGCCGAGTAAGGCGGAATATCAACCACCTAAGGACTAGGAGAAATTGTAGACATATATTGTGGAACAGCCAAATGGAATAAATTTAGTATCTCAATTATTATGTATATTTATAAAAAAAAAATCCCGAGAATTCCGGGAAATACGGATATGTGATACCTCAATTTGACGGATCTTTTCATTTTCTATTTCCTATGTTGTTCATATTTATTGTAAAAGTATATGGTCTGCTTGACCAAATTCGTTACAAAATTTGTTCCTGCAGGTTAGCAAAAATAATTTCAGTATTCATTTTCAACACTATAAACTAAAAAGAAAACATAAAAACTTCAAAATTCTTTATCATCAATATCATCATCATCAATGCCGCAGCTACATGCTATTTAATGGTACATGGTACAGTAGAATAAACTCCATAGATAAAAAGAACAGCTCCTCCATCAAATGCGATATTTTTTACCATATCCCAATTATTTTTACTCCAATGGTGACTATTTAATTTGTTATATTTTCCTTTGTCAATTTTATCGTCACTTTCCTTTTCTGATTATTGTCTTTATCTTATGTGCTAAATAACAATAATACTCGTAAGATATCGATCGGTTGGATCTTTTTTACCTTATAATCAAACATTTTTTTATTAAAAACAACTGTGGAGAAATTTAAAAATCCTGTTGATGCAAAACTGTTACAACAAGTAAATGAAATCAAAATAAAATGAATCCACCTCATTTTCTTCTCTGTATTGGAAAATGTTTATCAACAAAACATTGCTTTGTATCTACTGGCACAAAATGGTAATAAGTTAAAAAGTTTATTCCACCTATACTAGGCATGCTTTCGTAGTATTTTTAAATTAATAGGTCACTTCGTGGAAGCAATGATACTTAAGACGTGACATATGGCAAATGTTAGATGGGTTATAACGAGCGTTTAAATAAAAATGTGGTCAAGTTGGTTCTGAAAATTTGGACGTAGGGCGTAGCGTATAGCAAATGAACTTAAACGTCATCTGTCAACGCGCTATATCGCCGCTATCAATTTGAATATTTTCGTTTTAAAAAGCGTTTAAAATGGTGTTTTCTCAAGAACAAAAAGTGTTTATCATAGAGTCCTACTTTAGAAATGGACGCAAGATTGATGGAATATGGAAGTATTCTATTGAGGAATGTTTCATAGAATTTCAAAATCAATTTCCCGGCGTTGTTGAGTACAAAATTTTTCAAAGTGCAGTTCAGCGTTGTGTTAATGTTTTTCGTGAAACGGGCAGTGTAACAAGAAAAGAAGGAAGCGGCCGACCTAAAAAGCGGACTGAAGAATTAAAAGAAAATGTCCAACAAATAATGGAAAATGCGCCAAGAACTTCTGTACGTGTTTTATCACAAATGGTGGGAGTATCAGTCGGTACCTGCCACACAGTGTTAAAAAAAGATTTGCGTTTGTTCTCCTATCGTTTAACTTGTCAGCAAGAACTTCATGAAGTTGATTTTCCGCGACGGGCTGTATTTTGTGAATGGTTTTTAAACAACTACGGTGAACTTCATAATATCACCTTTTTTTCTGATGAAGCCTGGTTTCATTTAAGTGGTTACGTAAACTCACAGAATATGAGAATGTGGTCTTCTGAAAAACCAGATAACTTTTTTGTCGAGGGCCCTCTACACGCTCAAAAAATTGGAGTTTGGTGTGCTCTCAATCGAAGGAGGATTTATGGACCTATTTTTTTTAATGGTACTCTTACTGCGCAAAGGTATAGAGAAGAAATTATCGCTCCTTTTGTTAACCAGCTGGAAGAAAACGAAATTACAAACTTTTACTTTCAACAAGATGGCGCAAGGGCACATACGGCAGGCGAGACGATGAATATGTTGAGGGAAGTTTTCCAAAATCGACTAATAAGTCTCAATGCTGAACATGAATTTCCACCGAGGTCATGTGATATTACGCCGTGTGATTTCTTTTTGTGGCCTTACCTTAAAAACACTATTTTTGAACTGCCTATTCCTGATTTAAACCATCTGCAGGCTCGACTTATAGACAAGATTCGTGAAATTAACAATACCCCGAGCATCTTAGAAAATGTCTTTAATTCTTTGAGGAACAGGTGTGAAAAGTGCTTGGAACAAGGAGGGGGACACTTTCAGCAGCTGCTTTAATTTATTGTTATAACAAGGAGGGGGACACTTTCCGCAGCTCCTTTAATTGTTTGTTATTGTTATCACGATTATTCTTTAAAATAAAGTTATATAGTCATTAACGTTATTGAAACTGACAGCTGCTATACAGCTCGTTGAGAAATGAGGTTAAGTTGGTCGCTATAAGCTACTCCCTACGTCCAATGTGTCAGAGCCAACTTCGACCACGTTTTTATTTGAACGCTCGTTATATTATCACCCACGTTCAAACCATGTCTGTAAACACTAAGTTCGGTGTTTGGTGATTTTCGTAAAAAATAATCTTACCTATATGTTGGATATTAGTGGTGTAATTTAATGTCAGGTGCATGCTTAGCATGGGGTAGTTGCTTCCGGCAATATCAATAGTTAAAATGTTTGTAGTGTTAAAACAATACCGTTATCTCTGTGAGAACGAATTAAGGCTATTTCGTATAATTTTTAGATTGAAATGATGTTGATATAACCCCGTGGTAGACATGTAATACTTGAAATGTTTAAATTTCTACCTTTTATTATTTCAAAGGTATTAAAATAATACTTTAATAAAATTCCATTTTTCTAGCGACATATCAAAGTTACAACAAATAGTTCTCTCTTATCGCTTTCGATAACCCCATAATGAATATGATGTAATATTCATGCAGATTTTGCAGATGATTTTCTGTCCAAAAGCAGAAAAAAAAGTTATATGAACTTAAGTCCTCAAATTATTCATCCTTGACATACATAGCGATAAAGCAGTTATAGTTCTTTTAGCTAATCTCTTTTATTTAATACATTTGTGGGTACACAGTGATCCATTCTTAAGCATTACATCAAGAGCGCCAGCCTGACGCCCCCCGGATGCATCAGAGTTTCAGGAAGGGTCTACGGCGAATTGGCGCTGGCGACCAGATGCTTACTCGATACCTACGAACGACTCCACACACAAAAACTCTCCAGCGAACGCTCGATTCGACAACACGTCTTTTTCACCAACGTTGTTTTCAATAAAAATACTTTTATTTTTCCGTTGGGAGAGAGAGTAAATCTCACATTCTTCATGATAATCTACTCACATTTGGTACATTAAACACTTCTTTAAAGGCCGGCGGAATATACGAAATAATCGAAGTAATCTACACTTCTCGACTCCCATCGATTCTCTTTGATATTACGACACAAACTCTTCCTTTGATAAAATACTTTATACTCTAATATTTTGATGTAGTATATTCAACTGTTTGGCGCCAATCCAAATGGCAGGAAACGTAAAACAAATTAAAATAACCAAAAAATAATAAAATTTTATAAAAATTTGTATAAAGGACCCAAGCTCATATGATTTATTTTATTTCAGTGAAATATGGCTATATACTGACTTGAAATAAAATGAATTCTATAAAAATATTCTCCTTGTATATCAACTGACTTCTTACTCCCAACGTAATTGCTCCTCATAATATTTACTGCTTTCTTTCTACCCACTATTAAATTTCTTATATTATTAAATATTTCATTATAAACTTTTTTATCTATACCATTTCAAATTTAATTAAAATTGTCTCGTAAAACTAAGTTTCCAACAAGCATAAAATGGTTGAGAACCAATTTTTTAAGTATAAAAGAGCTGTTATTTCACTTTTTGTTTTAATGACACCTATAATTTTCATATTGTTTGGAGCTTTAAGTGACTATTAACTCTTCATATTGGCTATTCCGCTAGAATATGAAAAATTTGTGCAAAATGATATTAGAAAATCAAATTGATCCAGAATTTGGTTCGCTTTTAGTCATAAAGTACTCGAGTTTTCTCATTTTGTAAATGTGCGTGATTCTTTACTTCGACGAGCTTGTTTATGTGTTGATGAATGAGGTGACACATCGAATAGTTACTTTAATGTATCCCGTGAGAATACGACCTATCATTTCCTATTGACTCCAGCAATATTTGTTAAGTAAGATCAGTATTTGTTTACGCTTTATGTAATAAGATTGTTTAAAAAATAATTTTCAAGTTCGTAAAAACCTTGTATCTTTAAAATTATTTATATTGAATTTACTAATTGCTAGATTGAAAGTGTGTCAATTTAAATGATGCAAGGAATACCACTAAATCCTTTATTTCAAATGTGAAACAAGTGGCTCAACACAACGACTGCAGTTAGACAAAATAAGTCAAGTTTGCAAAACCTGCCATTGTTTTATAAATTTTTAATTGAATAAAGTTCCATACTTCCGTATTGTACAGTATGCCGGCGGCTGCCTTTTAAACAGCAGCTATGCTTCAGCTTTGAAGTGGTTGTGGTAATTTATTTATTATTCTCATTTAAACTTTTCAGCTCAAAAACTACCTAATTTTTTTTACATGAAATATTCAGTATGTTAAAGTTGTTAGACTATTCAGAGTTAGAACATGATAGTCCACCAAATTGTTCCATTCAGAGTTAGAGTTCAGTTCATTATTTATAAAGTTATTAAAATTTGTCTCTCCAAATTATCGTAAAAAAATGCTAGGTCTTTGGTCATATTTTGTCAACAAATATAGATTTCTGTTTACCTGGATATTGTGGAAATTCCACAAACGAATCCGGAAAAAAACCCTCAATAGAGCCTGGGATTTACTTTTCTGAAGTTATTTATTTGTGGCATAGTTTCCATTTTTTTCTTTATTTTTTGGGTATTTTGCCACCTTTTTTAAATTTTTTCACAGGTGGCAACTACCCAAAAAATAAGGAAAAAAATGGAAACTACTTTCTCCATTAAATAATCAAGGGTAGCTACAAAGTATCGAAAGGCAACGAATACGCTTAAATTCTGGGCGTATACTGGCTAGAGACTTGCGCTCTAGTTACATAACTGTGAGATTTCAGAGTAGACGTTCGATCACATTTCAGCAAACTTGCTATCCGGAAGGTCCGGGCATATTTCCTAACTGGATTTGGGCGTTCCATTGCTATTGACTTCCCCATCCGTCGTGGAATATGGCTGTTAATTTAGATTATTTAGAATCTCCTAAATAATACTACTATTGTTATACATACAACAACATTTGCTTAAAAACTTGGTTTTACATATGAAAAATATGAATGGAGTAGGATAAAGTAGTTAGTTCTCGTTTGGCAACTCTATTTTTAAAAAGAGCTAAATGTTATACAGAATTTTTTTGTTCACAACTAAATCTCCATTATGTACTTAGATATAGAACGATACACATTTTATACGTGAATCCATATCGTTAACGCATTATTGTTTTCCCGAAAGACATATTTGCAACCACTGAAATGACGTCATTTTTCAAAGCGTTAAGACCTTATTAATCTAGGTTTCTAGGTCCTAGGTAGTAATGCCTACTTCATTCCACTAAATATGTTTGCGACAATCGAATGAAAAGGACCAACTAACGCAATATTGCATATTTTTTTAGATTTCAATTATGCAAACCCCTGCAATCTTTGTTACCATCTTTCCCTTTCCTTTTAGGTGATATCGAAACTGATATATGTTCCTTATACACCTGCAATAATATTTTCTTTGAAAATTAATTGATACACTTTGTATATTTTGTGTACGTTTGGTAAGGCTGAAATAAAAGAGGAAACAATTGAAGCATTGCTGGAGTAGTAAAATAATTTTTCTCATAACAATATTTACAGCCGCGACAATATAATAATACATTATACTCGTAGGTCGAAGAAACGGCAAGGTTTTAATGGTGCGATCATGAAAGGTTTAGTGGCGATCAGCCTTTTATATCTTAAGTTCTTCCAGCTCAAGCAGGCGATTAGTGATTTTATGGCGCCTAGCCTGGATTACAAAAGGGAGTGCATATAATTTAACAGAGTTTTACTACAGACATTGAGTAAACTATTCACATTTTAACGCAATATTTTGTTATTAATTAAATTTTTAGTACGCGTCATATTGCTTTTCTAATATATGTTACGCCTTGACAATTTTCTTTTAACATTGTAAATCACTTTATTATAATCATTTATCCAGCGTTTAATATTATAACCGTTACAGATATCTGACATATTGAAATAATTATACCTACAGGGTGTTCTACAAGCTCTATGGCGCACTTCGACAGATGGTAGCTTGGTTAATTTCAAACATTTTTTCTTATATGAGCATAGGTCCGATTCGTTTTTGTTTAGAAGTTACAAGCATTTTACAAAATATAATTTCATATTTCAATCAAAGTAGTAACAATAATTATTATTATTTGTGTCATTTTGTTTATTCATTTGACACTTAGCGTTAAAGTGCTAAATAAAAATTGCATTTATTTACAACTGAAGAGTATGCAAATATTGTTTTTTTATAAGGGTATTCCAATGGGAACGCTAGACAAGCAGACCGAGAATATCGACGAAGATCTCCAAATAGACATCAACCTGACCAACAGTCTTTAGTGCAACATTTCGTAGACTTCGAGAAGAAGGTAACCCCCGCTCCAAAAAGGCCATTCGGATACAAAATAAAGAAGATATAATAGATGCTGTCATTGACAACTCTTCAATTACTGTTCGAGGTAGAGCATCTTCATTTATCACCGAATTGTAAGGTGTGTATGGAATAGAGAAATGTTCCATCCG
Source organism: Anoplophora glabripennis (assembly GCF_000390285.2). Lineage (NCBI taxonomy): Eukaryota > Metazoa > Arthropoda > Insecta > Coleoptera > Cerambycidae > Anoplophora > Anoplophora glabripennis. The sequence goes on along the minus strand of NW_019416275.1, from coordinate 809,501 downwards.
TTTCAACGCCAAAATTTACAAGCATTGCATGCTGGAGATGCTCCTCAGTAATTAGAATTTTGTTGCTGAGCACTTCAATATGTGCACAAAATGATAGATCTTGTAGAACACCCTGTATAACATTGCAAGCCTGTAAGAAAATTAACTAACCAATGATAACACAGCCACACAAAAAAAACTACTTTCGGGCCCAGAGGTCAGACTATGTTTATTGTACGTTCTTTGGATCGCTGAATCCGAATCCGAGGTCCATTTAACCCCATCACCTCAGGATTTTTCATAACCTCAAAAAACCGATATTCTGAACAGTTAAACCATACAACTCTAAGACTCAAGCTTCCAACGCTAAATGCAATTAACCAAATCCTATAAACATTTAACTCAATGTTATCCCAACCTAATAAGCCCATGAACCCAAACCCCAGTAACCCTATAACCCCATAACCAAGGGAATAAATCATAGGCAATTTGTATTGTTGCAAAACATCACATAGCTGAGGACTCCTTGAAAAGCCAATTAGTCAAACCCAAAAAATCCCCATAACCTTCTAACCCCATAACTCCGTAACCCCGTAACTTCATAACCCCATAACCGCATAACTAATAAATCATAGGCAATCTGTATTATGGCTAAACGTTAACGTGGTTGCACTCCTATGTACTCAAACCCCAACCACAACCACAACCACAACTTTGTACCTTGTACTTTAATCTCATTTACCGAAGAACCGAGTGTTACAGTCGATCTAGTTTTTTTTATAATTTTAATTTGTAGGACCGTCGCCATTAGCATTACCCGATGTACACCACGAGGTGGTTGCGCGATCGGATTTCGTACATCAGATAGTAAGAGCTTTTGAAAAAAAAATAAAAATTGTAGGATAGACCGTACTATAAATCAATCAATAAAACCATGAAGTTATGGGGTTATAGGATTATGGGAATTTTTGGGTATGAGTACTTGAGTTGTCAAGAAGTGTTCAGCTATTGCCTATGATTTATTCCCTTGGTTGTGGGGTTATGTAGTTATGGGGTTACAGGATTATTGGGGTTTGGGTTCATGGGCTTATTTGGTTGGGATATCATTGGGTTAAATGTTTATGGGATTTGGTTAATTGGATTTAGCGTTGAAAGCTTGAGTCTTATATGGTTCAGAATATCGTTTTTTGGGGTTCTGAAAAATCCTGAGCTGATGGGGCTAAATGGACCTCGGATTCGGATTCAGTGACCCAAAAAACGTATAATGAACATGGTCTAACCTCTGGGCCCGAAAGTCGATTTTTTTTTGTGTTGTGTAATTTAAAATGCAGAATTGTATTAATTAATATATTGTGGATGAATTGTCTCATAATCTTTGTCCAGAGTGATCGGTCATACATAGTTAGGAACAAATAATATTTTTACAACAATATTATTTGATAATTTCTTTATTAACTAACTACGTTATTACAAATTACAGAAAATATTTTTAACTTTAATTTACATAAATGGGTACTTATTAGATTTTATATTGAATTATTTATTTAGCATGTTTAAATATTTAGTATAAAAGAATATACACATGATCATTGATTCGCATCTTGAGAATCTCGGTTATCTTAGGAAATACGAGGTCGATCAAGGTGGTGCAAAGTTAAGCTAAAGATAATTTTGACCTAACTTTTTTCATTTTGAAAATATTGACAAATAACTAAATTTTATGTACTTCACTTGTATTTTTGCGCAAATGGGACACACGACAAAGAGCGACATTCAACTTTTGTTTTTCTTAGTGCCTTGTTGGATATTCATATTTTTAGATTTAAGATATTTTCCTGGTTACGATGATATTTTACGACATGGTTTATTTTTTTTCTTTTCGTTGAAATATACGTATATATTTTACTATCTTATTTATTTTTGCAAGGATTATACGATTTTTAGAAAACAAATAATAAAAAAAGTTGGAGGCACCAGGTATAACTTTGATGAGTTTATGAAAATATATGGGACTAACTGTATAAACGGTACAAGTTTGAAATATGGAACAGATAGTTACAAAGCAGCTACTAACTAATGGTGCATTCAGTTATGAATAATTTCTGCTTTAATAATGCTTTTTTACATAATACGCTTATATACCACAAGAAATAGTAAAACTTTTAGTTACATATTAATATATTATTACTTATTTTATATATTACATTTAAATATAGAGTTTACTGCGGAAACTTTAAAGTACACTTCCAAATTTCCTTCGCTGCTGGCGTTGACATTCGCCACAGCCTGAATGAATTTTAGTGAGCCAACTGGCATTAGTTTGCAGTTTCAACAATACATGCTGCTATTGTAATAGTAATATTGATTGGAATAGTAATGTATTTTAAACATTTGTTGCTATAACCATTGTTCAGCACAGTTCGGTTGAATTTGTGGGTGTTGATAATTACCTACAAATGTGTGTAGATGGAATTGATTCTAGTGTCTATAGGAACACTACCTCTGTTTTGTCAGGGCACGGAAAATGGAACATGATTATTTACCATGTTATTCTATTGATTTGGGTAAACAGTGTGGCGACCCTGGTTTTGTATAAATATGAGAAGAGTGTCGTTGTTATAACAAAAATGTATTTTATAATCACATTTTTTAAATATTGAATACTATTGAAAGAGTCTATAGAAAGCCAATTTAATAAGTATTTGAACTCAAATCATCACATAGATGTAAAAGAAGGTGTAATAAAAATATTTATTTGAGCAAAATAATTTGTCCAAAAGATCATATTTTCAAATGGGAAATAGGATTCGTGAAAAATTTATTAGGTATTTTATAATCAATATTTCGAAACATTTATTTACAGAACTTCTCGAAACACTGAAAACAAAAATAATTTTCAAATGCAATGATAAAATGTAATACATACGAGGTCTATTCAGAAAATAGTCGAACTTTATTTTTTAAGTTTTATTATTAATTTTATACGTTATTGGTCCTTGTTTCCTTCAAAGTACTCCCCCCTATTCGCACACTTTTCCCAGCAGTGTTTTCATCCCACGAAGCAATCTTGGATAGCTTTATTTGAAGTGGCCTTTGAAGTCTGTGATGAATTTGCTTTGATGTCAATAGTCTGAAAAGGGCATTTTTTCAGCATGGAATCTAATTTTGGAAATAACGGGGGAAATAAAGAAAAATCGCAAGCCAGGTCTGACGAGTAAAGAGGGTGAGGGAGGACAATAATCTGATTTTTGACACAAAACTGACAAATTGACAAAGCTGAATGTGCAGTCGCGTATGCAAGTACCATGAGTTGTGTTTCCACAAGTCTGGTCACTTTCTGTGGATTTTCTCACGTAACCATTGTAAAGTACCTTGATAGTATAGGTACACGGTTCACTGTTTCACCTTATGGCAAAATGAACAATTCCAATAAAATAGAAAAAAAACAGTGAACATCACTTTGACATTGGATCGATACTTACGGCTTTCTTGGAGCGTGAAGTTTCTTTGTCAATCCATTGTGATGTTTAAACTTTTGCCTCAATGTCGTAGCCGTAAACCCAGCTTTCGTAACTTGTTATGATCCTTTGAATAAATGTTTCATCGTCATTGAATTATTCAAGGAGATGTCGATAAACGTCCACACGTTGTTTTGTCGACAAATGAGGAACAAATTTTGCTGCAACTCGATGAATGTCAATTTTTCAGTCATGGCATGACTAAATTGAGATGCTAACCTCTTTTGCAATTTCTCTGACAGTCAATCGGCGACTTGCATACACCAGATCTTAGAATTTCTGAACATGGGAGTTATCAGTTGAAGTCGACGGCCTTTCTGGTCGAAGATCATCTTCAATTGACTTATGAACACTTTTAAATCCTGAAAACAATTCGTAATATTACATACGACCCAGAACGTTATCACCGTAAGCTTAATTAGAAAGTTGAAACGTTTCCGTGAAAGTTTTCCCCAGTTTCACATCAAATTTTACGTTGCATCGTTGTTCCAGAAAATCGCACATTTAAAAAAATTGTTACTAACACTAAATGAGATATCAACATATGGTTACAGAGATGTCTATACGCAATGCAATCCTGCCAACTGCATATCACTAGTGTCTCTATTAGCGCGTAATTAAAAAAGTTCGGTTATTTTCTGAAGAGACCTTGTATAGTGTAAAAGTTCCATAAGTATAATCAAGGTTTAATGAAATAAATAAAAAGAATTTGTAATTATTTTCATTTTAGTACAGTTTTTAAAATCAAAAATAAGTTAAGGATAAGTTTATCAAGAACTGAGCCGCAACAAAAGTATTTACAGTACTCCAATGTTAAAGTCAAAGAACATTTTGGCTATACCAGAAAAGGAGAATTTGAAAAATCGAAAATTTTTTAAAATGCGGTTCAATGCAGTCATGTTATTTAATGGAATAATATAAAAATTTAAGGAATGTTATACATAAACTAATATGGTAAACAGAAAACTAAAACAGTCCGCTTTTATTATTTACAGTTGCATGTCAAACAATTCCTTAAATTTCGATTACTGTTGGTTGAATAATCTCATCGACGGGGTAAGTAATAATAGAATAAATATTGATATCTGTGGAAAGTAGATAAACAGAACAAAAAAATGACACATTTGACTTTAAGTCAATTTGAGAATGAAAATTTTGACAAGAAGCTTACTTTCTCAGCTTATAAACTACTGGAATTGCCCAACTGCCATTTTCCCAATATAAACGGCAATCGCATAGACGTGTGCAAGAGAGATAGAGCTAGTGCGGGCTAATGCTTCGTTTGCAGAACTTCGACTGTAACACGCTACATTTAATTCAACCTATCAACTAGCTATACTCGATTCCTTACCCCTTATTTGTTGGGCCGTTTTCCCGTTTGAAGTTAAACTGATTTTAACTAAATTAATGTTTGGCGCCTACACTTTGTGAAAGTTAAGCAAATAATTTTGAAAAATTATTGATTAGGTTTATGTTACGGTTTTAGTTATATTCAGATGAATGGTAGAAGGGACTGACGACGAATTTTTGATCCACAAAGACTTTATAAAAATAATATAGGGACTAGAAGACGACAAAATTTCAACTCCATTAAAAATGTGTAGATATATGTATAATTCTATTAGTAAAACTACACTTATGGTATTAAAAATAATATTCTTAAAAAAACGTTTCCAAGTAACAAAATAACTAAAATACATATATTTATTGATAATTTTGTCAATATTCTTTCTATTAACTCAAACTGAATTAAATTCGATTTCTTTTCTTTTAACAATACCAATTATTACACTATTTGTTTATATGGAATTTCTGTACAAATTGGAGGTATTAAAAATGATAGGTATTTTATAAATATTTTAAAAATATTCATAGTCACAATTTTCCAGTTTTTATAATGTCTTCTTTATGTATTTCTCCATTTATTTTCCTCATATCGTAAGCTAGATCAGTTAAAATTACTGCAAACTCTTTTGACGTAGTTGTTTCAAATATTTCATATTTTCTTGCTTTACAAAACTGCAAAAGTGGAAACTATATCGATGCTTTCTTTGTTCAACATAATTATTTAAAGAGAATAATTGCTGAAGCACATTGTAAGCCCAAATCAGATGAAACTGTTTATCTATATTCAGTTTGATATTAAAAAATAATTCGAAGAGCAATATTAAAGGGGCCAAATTTTGACGTTAAAATGACATCTTATTTTGAGGATGGGGAAATAACCCCCATAATTATATAGGTAATCTAATAAGTTATCATCAGAGACACCTCTACTTGGGCATAATTTTCAAAAGATGCGAAAAGTATAAATATGTTGGTACCATTATAACCTTCCTATCTATGAAATTTAATGTTTTCTCTACTTAAACGTCACTTTACGCAATTGATCGCTGAACACGATTGCACCATATTTAGTTTTCAGGAATATTTCACATATATTCACAAATAAGAATTTTTTACATGACTTTTGCTTTAGGGTTTGTTTACGGTTCTTTTTGTACAGGTATACCGGTGTACCGTTATTTGTTTTACCGATATTTGCCTACACTAGTCTCATCTGCCTTGCACATATCAGCGCGTTTGGCCTCTCTTTTTAGGGCCAGTCCATAGTTTATAAGGTCTATGGTTGGCACAAAGGGTTATTGAAACGTTTTTCTTTTCAGTAGCAGAAATGTCCAATCGCATAAAATACCACAAATTAATCATTACAGAATATATATTTATTACATACACCCATTTCGTCATACACACACAGACAGTAGATAGAGGTCTATTCTAAGAACGCCAGAATAAATTAATTATTCCTGACAATATTAGCAAATTTAATAATGAATTCATAGCAGCTTGGTGTAGGTTTACTAGACAAGGGTCCATCCTATAATATACGGCACTCTGAGTGGAAAATTAGTTTTAAAATTTACTTACACCAAATCTCAAATGGCACCGCCGAGTTGCTAGAAAGTTGTTAATTGTTATTTCGTGTTTAAATTATAGTGTCTGCTTTATCCCTTTCCGATTATAATTATGGCGCCGGTTAATTTTGAGTTGTATTCTACATATGTGTGACGCAGGCCAAAGTTTAATTCACTTCAACTGCTAATGAAATTTTTTAACAAATTTAATTAACGACTTCATAAAAAGGAGTCATAATTACCTTAATAATTAATTAAACCTAGATTTTAAAGGTAAATACTTTTCTATAGTACCTACACAATAAATTAATTAGAAATGTATAGAATTTTAATAAACTCTATTATTCATTGAACCACATTATCTCCAAATACAATGAGAGATAAAATAATACCGATGCAATAAACTCCATACAAACTATAAATTATATGTTTTGTCTTTTGTTTTGCATATATTGTTTATTTGGTTTTATTTTTTTTACTTGTACGTTCGCATTTTTGTTATATTATTTTACATATTTTGTTCCTTTGATTTTTTGTTGTATTTTAATTATAGACTGTTAAATGCAAAATACAAATAAATAACTAGACAATATAAAAGTAGTCGGTCTGAATTTGAGAGGAGGTGTCCATTACAGTTTCATACTAAACAAAATTCAATAAATTTCCACAATGAATGACTGATGTTAAAGATTATGTCATTTGTTTTGAAACTATTACAAACAATGCACATTCGTATTTCGAACGATGATTTTATTTTTGATAAATAAAACAAAGTGAGGTAAAGCTGTGAAAAGCAGATTATATTCTTCATTTACATACTTGTAAGTTACAGTAAGTAAGAAGCTTGAAAATAATAGCGTACTAGATAAAATAGGTACTAGAAAGTATTTTCTTTCTAAATGTAATCTTAACTGCGTTCTCGTAACAAAGTGCTTGTATATTATACTCGTAATTCCAAGAACTTTCCTAGTATAATTAAATTTACATCAACACCTTGACAAAACGTTTAACTAGCTGTTGTATCTATAAATTCCGTTTTGAAATGTACTTCTAACGAAACAGAATTAACCTATTTAAATATTCAAACCAATGGAGGGAATTATCACTGTTTACAAAAGCATACCTAGTTATTGCAAAATTCTGAATTATTACTTTGCTAAAAAATATTCAGTACTTCTAATTTTCTTCTGAACTCACAATTTGTTAAAACTTCAGTCTTTACCAATTCTTTTAGAACAGAAAAGAAAAAATATGATTTGCAAATTATAGAAAGTCAAAAAGCTAGTACGAGTAGGTATCATCATCTCATTTATTATAATGTAATTAATAATGGAGGCTACACAAAATTAACTAAAATGTGAATTTTTGTTTAATATTATTTGTATATTCTACTATTATTAAATTATAAAATTATTTCCATGAATGCTAATTTTAATGAAATCCTGTTATGAATTTGTCTGATATTTTATTATGTAAATGTAAAATGAATTAACTTAATTTGCTTTTCAGCTTAATCACAACACCTGCATTAAAATACCTGTTATTATTCCAATATACTAAAAATGCTATTGAAATTTATAGGGGTTGATTCGTATTGTTTTTGCTTAAAATTTTAATAAACAATTTCATAGATTTACGCTTTGGTAATTAAAATATTCATATAACTTTACAAATAGGACAAGTTTTGGACACATGAACTTTTTTAGTCAAAATAGGTAATGCAAAAATTCTACTATTACTTCTGTTATTCACAAACGTTATTTCCCTAACACCTTGTATATATGAAGATTATAAAACTTGGCATTCATTTATGCAGGAATTTTGTTTGGTTGCAATATCATTATTGCCCATTTATCATCTGACATCGACGCGATGCATACAGGATCGGAAAGTCCCCGTGGTTCATCGGCCGTTACGTGAGAGCGATAAAGAAAGTCATAGAAATCCGTGCGATAGAGAAAAATGGCTATAATGAACGCGTCTAATAGTCACCGCCCATTTCGCCCTTCCACAGATAAGATCCACTTCTTATTTGTGGCAGGGCGAAATGGGCGGTGACTATTAGACGCGTTCATTATAGCCATTTTTCTCTATCGCATGGATTTCTATGACTTACTTTATCGCTCTCACGTAACGGCCGATGAACCATGGGGACTTTCTGACCCTGTATAGTACTGCTCTGTTCTTTTCTAATCACTTGACATCGGAAACTCTGTGGCGACAATCAAATAAATAATCAGTAGTAATCTATATTATGTTAGTAAACGGCAATAATCATTGTAATAGCAGAAATACGCTAAATCTTTGGTCAAGCCGCGTGTCGCTCTATGCTCACGATACATAATGCTACTGACTGCTACAAAAAACACGTGCCATACACTCGACCAAGCAAAGCGTCAAACTCACTCACACATGCGCAAACGACAATAAAATACACGGCCAACGTCTCTCAGCAAAACATATCGGGACTGTTCACCGATACCAGGGAGACGCGACAGTGCAGGCATTTGGGTGCCGCTAGATACGTATCGAATAAATTGATCGATGCAAAGCTTCAGAAAGTGTGAAAAATTGTGTCGAGAAACACTACCAGACCCAAAAAAAACTTCCGAACCTTTCGGTATTATTGATTATAATTACATTAATTGCAAAAGCAGGAGGAGACATATTTCAGTAGTTAGCACATGCTATACGGTTTCATGTTGATTTCAAAGATAGCTAGTGGTGATTTTCTATTCATTTCTAATCGTAAAAGGCGTAAATCATACTATTATACAGTATAATAAGAAATAAAGTGTAATAAGAAATACAGCGCAATAAGAAAATTGATTTAATTGGCCTCATAGGCAGATAAACCTACTAGAGGATCTTAGCAGAATATGCCACAGCAGAGGGTCGTGATGTTCGACACCTCTCTTATGAAGTAAGGCACACCGTACCGAAATTTGGTGGCATACCACATCCTTCAAACTGTCATGAATCAGAACTAGCTCAAAGAACAAGCTGCAATTTTTGTCTAAGTCACGGAATATTCCAGAATTGTTTATATGCTTCTATATTTAAAAACTAAAAATTTTTAATATTGCCTAATTGATATAATAGTAACAAATAGTAGGTATTAAAAAAAATTATATTTCATTCTTACTATATTAAAGCAATATAGAGTTTATCTCAATTTATTTTTGGTATTAGTACTTACAATTAAGTGTTTATAATTTATTGAATTGCAGCATTATGCCATTATGCATTTTTCTATAAATTTGGTATCATATTAGGATAGTTTATAATTTAACTTAGTACATAAACTATATGTATCATACTGATGCAATGTTTCGAATACGATCGTCAACTCCCATTAAAATTTTTTATATTGAAATTTTTCTTAACCTTTCATTCTACGAGTATATTATCAAAATAATGAGCATTCACTTTAATCAATTTAACATGATTTTAAATTGCATTTTCTAGAATTTCTCAGTTTTTCAAATATTTGTATATCTGGAATCCGGTGCTTTACAACATGCAGTGAGGAATAGGTAGGTACCTATCTTTTTATACTGTACGCTTATCGCTTGCACTTAGAGGGAATTTACGATCCATCTCCTCATGCATATACACATAAACTCATCGATCTCCAACAGCACGTACAATGGCCTTCAGTAACTCACGATATCGGTTCCAGCTCTCTGATATCAAAACCATAACAAGAGCTTTGAACATCAATACTCAAGTTCTTATGTTACAGGCTACATTTTGCAGAGTGATTATACAGTGTGTCTATCGAGGAAGTTAAGAAACTCTAAGGGGACATTACTTAGTAAAAATAGTATATTTAAATTGTTAAATCCTGTATTCTTACTGTTCTATTGTCACTATTCACAAACACTAATCACGTAAGAACCAGCTACTAACTAACTACAGCATTTCTAAATAAATATAGGATAATTTGCAAATTTATGAGAAAATCTCATTCTTAACAAAAATTCGTACTTGTCCCCAAGGTCTTAAAAATGTAAATACTTCTTTGAATTTATAAAGGATGTTCCATCTAAGAGGGATTATTCTGTAACTCTGTAACTGCAAAATTTATAAAAAAAAATGGTTTTAATAAAAGTTGTCTGGAATCATGTGGGCCATGTAAAGAAAATATTTTTAGCTTTACAAGGTGTTCCATTTCGCGTAGTCGCTACATAGCTTTGTTATTTTAAAAAGAAAAAGAAGGGGGTATATTATTGCATTTTTTAATTCCTTGGTTGATATTAGGTGGATGTATATATGGGATGTTTCACGTCAAGCGGATCACCGACCTGGACAAAAATTGCATGGAACGATCGAGACGTGAAAGGGCTCAAAATGTTCACCTAGTAAGAGGCTTTCAAACGCAGAGTAGTACTTTTCAAAAATCCAAAATGGCGTACCCAATATGGCGGCCGGAAGCTGAAGAAAACTCGAGTGTACGGCAAAAAAAGGGTTGTGACAAAAAAAATTCGTAACCAATCAGGTCATTTTTTAGCTCAAATTGTAGCTGAGGGACACCTCTTAAAAGCTGGTGTGGTTGGATGAAAAAATCCGAAATGTCGGATCCAACATGGCGGTCAAATAACCGATTTGGTGACTGAATTTTTAAAAATCAACCGATTTATACCAAACTTGGTATACGGGAGTTTTTGAGATCACTTATTACGAATCTGAGGTCAGATTTGCAAAATTCAAGATGGCGGATCCATAATGGCGGACGAAATTTCGAATAATCGAACGATTACTACCAAATTTGGTATGTGGGGATTTTTGGGGTCGCTCATCATGTATCTTAGGTTGGATATTCAAAATTTAAGGTGGCGGATTCAATATGGCGAAAGATTTTATCCGCCATACTGGATTTGTCGTTTTTTAACGACCTCCGATCTCACCAATTTCTGACAACTCACAGCTAACGATGGTCTTTGAACGTGTGGTGGGCAATTTTGGGAACCCATGTCATTGGACCATTCTTTTTTGACCAGCATCTAACTGGAGCAGTTTATTTAAACCTTTTAAAAAACACTTTAGAAGAATTGTTAGGCGAAATTCCTTTAGCTACACTTCGAAGAATGTGGATGCAGCTTTTACACGTAACTTTTCCCAACAGATGGATTGAGCGCGGGGGACCAGTGAGTTGGCCTTCAAGATGTCCATATGGCAAGTTGCGACTTCTTTTTATGGGGATATATAAAAAGCAAAGTTTACGTCACACCACCAACTACCGCGAAAGATATGCAGCAGCGCATTACAGTAGCATTTCAAGAAATTACGCCAGACATGCTGACCAATGTTGAACAGTTTTTTAAAAACGGAATTCGTTTTTGTATTAATCAAAATGGAGGACACTTCGAGCAATTGATCTAAATCAGCGGTCTAAGTATTCTTCCCCTTGTTGTGTTCCGAGTTTCAGTTTGTGTCGTTTTGCGTTTTGTTTTAGTTGTTGTTAGTGGTTTGCTTTTGTTTGTCAACGCACTTTTTAAACATGCCAATAAATATTGACACTGTCAGTCCCAGGCCTGATAAAATGTGAGAGAAAAGTGGTTTTGCAAGGTCTTCTTGATGCTGTTACATAGCTACTGTTTCGAATTTTAGAAAATAACCTGATTTTTCTGGGAAACTAAGATAATTATGGACAACCTTATATCAGTCGAAAGGTTATTCAATTTTGCATTCACTCATGACAATTAATTATGGGTCATTCCATATGAGAAAAAAAAAAGAGATTTTCAACTCGTAAGATTATTAAATGTAGGTCTCAGTATTTGCGAGTTTTAATAACGTACACGTTTTGCTCGCAGATGACAAGATAGAGTAATTTATGCCAAAACGAACTGTGAAAACTGCAGGTTTCTAACTGTTACTGTTTAGACGCTATCTATCCTCATTTAGAAAGTTGAAATTGTGATTTTGTTCAAAAACAACTGATTATCTCGAAAACGGTAAGTTTTAAGCACCATTTACATTTAATAAACTCTACTGTAAAGCTAAAAATATTTTCTTTACATGGGCCATATGATTCCAAATAACCATTTTTTTTTATAAATTTTACAGTTACAGAGTTACAGAAGAATCCCTCTTAGGTGGAACACCCTGTACAAAGGCTGTCTCATTTTTTGAGAAATTCAAAAGTGACCTCAAGTAAAGTACCCCAACCTTTTTTTATCGAAAAGAATCATTAAGAGTTATTGTCATTACTTCCAACAAGGTTGTAAATATAAAGTTTCAACACTACTTGTAGGTAATAATGTTGTACTCAATACATGTTACCACATTTTTGTGATTATAAAGAGTGTCCCAAAATTCACGCAAGATTAATTTACTTAATTAATAATTGCAATTTTTTATTGATTAATAAAATATAGGTACAATCTAGGGTTACTATGGAATAGCAATTCGGGTAAATGGCCTCCACGGCTTTGCTGGCATATACTCATTTTTTTGTTGAAATTTTCTTTGGCCGTTTTGCATAAATGCGGCTGAATTTCGTTGATACAGTGCTTAATTTCCTCCTTCAAGGCGTGGACGGTCGTGGGCTTATTGACAGACTCTCAACAATCACTTGTGGATTTTCTAAACCCCAAATGCGACTTTTTTGTGGATTAATGAAGTAGTCAAGATGAAAATGAGCCTCATCGCTGAAAATGATTTTATTCGAAACATCAGCATCCACTGCTTGATGTTCCATAATCCATTCAAAGAACTCTCTTCATTCTGTGTGGTCAGTTGGCTTCAGTTCTTGAGTGAATTTAACTTTGTAAGCATGAAGATGCAAATCTTTTGTGAGACTACGTTGTAGAGAGTTTCTAGAAATGTCCAATTTTTGATCACGATTAGACCAGGCAAGTTAGACAATAAATCAGAAGATTTTTTCTGATGAACCGATCGAGTTACGGTTTTCGGCATTGTCTTCGGAAAAATATCAGGAAAAAAGTCTATCTATTACACTTTGGGGCTGGATCGAAACTGCATTGCGGATGCATAAACTGCATCTTGGAGTGCATCAATTTTTCCGAATTTTCTAAAAATGGTAAAAATTGACTAAAAGTTGTAGAAATTTGTGTGCACGGGTTTTCGGGGTCGAAGATTCCGAATCTGACCCTGAAAAATATGCCCGACGGCTCTTGGGACCCCCCAGGGGGCAAGGGGGGGCTTCTGTAAAACATCCAATAACGTTATTTTTTGAAAATTTGGTCGGCCATCTTGGATCCGCCGTCTTCAATTTCGCATAACTGACCTTGGATCCGTGATCAGTGACCTCGAAAACACCCGTAAACCAAATTTAGCGCGAATCTGTTATTTTTTTGAAAATTCGTGATGTCTGACCTTAATTAACCAGTTTTTTTAAGTTAGAAAAAGAACCATCAATTCTGACCGCGGATTCACGTTTGACGTGGTGTTAACCATATAAATGAACATTTGAATATAGAAAAATTTTTTTATATTTTTCTTAGCGTTTTTTCATGAATTTTTGCTGTTTTTGACCTGTTTTTTGAGGTTAGGAAATTCCTGTGATTGTGATAACTCCAGGGCGTCGGTCATACTTTTCAGTGTCAGAATCGAAATCCCCAACCCCAAAAACCCTCGAGTGGGGATTTAGAAGGCAATTACTCAGCTATTCGATGTTTTACAGAAGCCCCCCCTCTTGTCCCCCCCTGGGGGGCCCAGGGCCGTCGGGCATATTTTTCAGGGTCAGATTCGGAATCTCCGGCTCCGAAAACCCGTGCACACAAATTTCTACAACTTTTAGTAAATTTTTACCATATTTAGAAAATTCGGAAAAATTGATGCACTCCAAGATTCACTTTATGCATCCGCAATGCAGTTTCCACCCAGCCCCAAAGTGTAATAGATAGACTTTTTTCCTGATATTTTTCCGAAGACAATGCCGAAAACCGCAACTCGATCGGTTCATCAGAAAAAAATTTCCTTATTCTGGGTGATTTTGGTCTAACTTGCCTGGACTAGATGCAGAATTGACGTTCCTGAACTCTCAGCGACACTCTCACGAACTGCTTCGATGTTTCGTGTTGAACAATTTGTTGAAGGAGGCCCAGATTGTTTAAGATCACTAATTGTTCTGATTTTTTTTTTATTAATCTTTCCACAGTTTATGTAGTGAAATTACTATTCCGACCATATTTTGTACGAAAATTGCGATCTGTAGCTGCCAAACCTTCGTTATTTTAAAAATATTTTTAACCATGAACTGTTAATTGTTACGTCTTTTTTATCGTTGGCAACACTTTACCGCACAAATGCCACAAATTTCAAATTTTGCGTGAATTTTTGGACACCCGATAAATAACTATTTTTTAACTAATTAACCTTAAATAGAATTTACTCAAAAAGGAAGCGAGAAAACAGCAACCTTAAAAGCGACTTCTTGCCATAAATTTTATTAGGACTGCTCCGTCTAAGCACGATTAAACTATTTTTAATTTTACCCATTATACAGGAAACTGTTACCTACACTTTATCTTTATACCCCTATGGCTTCTCCCCGGAACAAAGAAAGCATCATCAGCAAATTGCTCCACTATTATATAAATTCCTCCAACACTTTCGCCTACCCCCACTAATTAAATTAAAAGGGGCGTACATAAAGATACTGAAGTATCTAGCTGGCGAAGCAGAAATAAGCAGGCATTTTAATTGCACAGTGTTTGTTGCTAATACACCACACGATTTAGGGTGCGTGAGGAAGCTGTATAATTTTCATGGAAAATCCATAGTATCCCAGGAATTAATGTACATAATTTGGTATAAAATTTTACACGTTTATTCGTAAAAATGTGAAAAGGGTATACATATTTACAAAAACCTTATATGGTACAAACAGGAATATTAATTATCTGATAAAATTTGCATATAAGTAATTTACCAAATGAGGTTTAAAATTTAAACGAGAGTGGGTAAACCCCTTCTTAACCGTAATCAGCATTTGTGCCAAGCCAAGGCGTCATGTACCATGTGATTAGTGAACAAGTGAAGTTATAATAGCTGGTCAAAGATTCTTAGCTAAGGCTAAGCAAGGAAGTAATAAGTAATTCTATAACTAGCGGTGACCAGGTACACAGGCCACTATATATAACACCTCGGAAAACCATCGCACTGGTTCTTTATAATATTGTGTTCAATCCACTGTAGACAAATTGGTGTGAGTGAAAACAATAAAGGTACGGAGTAAATCCATTGATGAAATTACTGAATCCATTTTCATTTAATATTTAGCATTTTGATAATTTTACTCATTTGTGACAATATTTATACTAAAACTGAGTACTTTCACTTAAATATTGGTGCCGGTTAAATAAATTCTGCAGATAAACTCCTATTTGGAACACTTGTAGCTAAGTCGGTGTAAACGTCCTCATTAATGAATGATCCCACCCCATTCTATGGTTGTCGCGCGTTCTCTTTGTCTATTTCCATCGTCCCCATTGGGTCCTCTCGTGACGTGGTGTATGTCGTGTAGTTCTGGACCATTGTCCATTAATCCGGTTATTTTGGTGAAAATTATATTTAAATGCAGTTGTTTGATTACAATAATTAAAAGCAATAACATATTGAGTTTGGTAAATAAACGTACAATATAGGTTATGGCAATCTATTCGTCTGATCAGTTAACCAATTCCTTTAATCGAGACGAAAGTATTGTCTCTAAAACAGATCTGTGTAGAAACCTCTGTGGAAAGTAGTTTATGACTTTAATAGAATGCCATTTAAATTAAAATTTAAAGAAAATATAAGGTAGTGTAAAACAACTCCAGATATTAATGGAATGGAGGCAGCGGCGGCTGGGGTGGGGGGATCTGGGGCGCCGCTTCCCTAGTATATTTTCATACTACAAAATTGCTTGTGGGTACACATGTTTGCAAGTGACCCATTTTTAAGCATTACATCAAGAGCGCCGCCGGACGCATCAACGTTCCAGGAAGGGTCTACGGCGGGCTGGCGCCGGCGACCAGATGCGGACTCATATACCTACGACCGACTCCACACACGGCGGAGACTCTCCAATGAACACTCACCCCGTCAACACGTTGCCAACATGTTGGCAATTAAATTTCGGTAAAATTAAAAATTATTAACATAATAAGATCAACATTTTTCACGGGAAACCAATCAGCGATCGCATTATCTCGAGTGCAGTTTGTCATTATTCAATGTAAACAAGTCGTTAATATTGGTTACGTTAGGGAATTTTCGTTATCGTGCATTCTCGGGTTGCCTAGCTCAGCGGTCAGGTGGCTTGCAAACATTTATGAAGGCCTTGTACCTAACTACCAGCTAATTTGTCACCTCTGAGAATATAATATTTAAAATAGATATGATCATCGGAATATAAACAATGACATAATTGCAGACGATCGAATATCCCAAACATTGCATATACAAGTTCAGAAGTTGATAAAAGAGGTATAAAATACAATGCAAAGTGACTCATTTTATTGAAATGTCTTGCATAAGGTACCCTACCCTCTACACAGTCAAAAATTTGTAGTAGTTGTTGTTGTCGTTGTTATTGCTGTTATTAATCTACAACAACAGCAACAGCAACAACAACATCAACATTTTGATTAAAGTTTTTAAGAACGTAATTTATATAATATATAGTAATCATTTAAAACAGGTATACTTACTCCGAGATGCAAGTATATTTACTAAATCGTTATTAAAATAAATTACCAGTGTCCTGGTTAAATTTACCAAACTTTAGAGATTGGTTTAAGTTTTATTCCTTTCAGTAAGGACTTATCTAGACCGGTCTACCTGTTGGCTTAATACATCGTAATTCTATAAAAACGTTGCATAACGACATACAAATATTTATACCACTTTATTTATTTGTTCAATGAATAATTTAAAAAATGGCGAATGCGCCAGTAATAAAATATTTAATAGTTAATGGTATAATATGTATAAAATGAAGGTATATGTATAACTTCGAAATATTGTATTTGGACTGTTTAACTGTGACATAAGGGAGTACTTTGTGTGTCTGATAATACCATACTTACTAAAAGTGTTGGATCAAATTAAATGTTGTTCAAATAATGACGTCCTCTATGAATGAAATTACACATTATTTACATTATTGCGTTTTGTTGTTTGTGCAATTTGAAAGAAGGCATATATTTTTTTAATTTCGGACACCCTGTATATTGAAAATGAACGTTTGCCAACACATACCTGTAGAAACTTTTTGTCATTTCGTTATGTCGTAGAATCCACTATTAGAATTAGGTTTGGTATAGTTAGTTACAGTTTATTGAAAACGTCCTAAGTGACATTTTGATCATTTGGCCTTTTGTTTGAAACATTTCATTTTATGATATTTTCTACACTTTTATATAGTGGTTTATTTATAACTAATTGGTCCATTTTAATAAGGAAACCGCGAACTGACTATAGAAGTAAGTAGACACTTATTGTGAAGTTAACAGAAATAAAAAAATATTTACGCTTCTAGTTTTTTATTTGTAATAATTTGTAACAAATAGAATCCTTCAAATTTTGTTCAAATCTTGAATCAAGATTATGTATGTGGGGTAGTAGCCTTAAAGAAAATGGGTCATATTTCAAATTAAAATTAACAAATTTCAATGAAGTTACCCTAGTAGTTTTGCTACTTCAGAAAGTTATGTGCTATTAATAAGACTTAAACATATATTCATTTTTAAAAACGTATATTTTTCATGAAATCTCATTTTATTTATGTTGGAAGTTGATAAAATACATTGTTCCAGAGAAAAATGGATTTCTGCTGCAGTTATTCAAATGCCTATTAAAATGCTTTAAATGCTTGCGCGGAATCAATCATATTCTAGGATAATATATTAGATGCTGACATTTGAATAGAGGCAGCTTAATCTAAATCGTAAAGAAATATTTAAATTATTTGTAGGCTGATGAAATCTAATTTAATAGACCACAGTGCCACGAAAAGCTATTATTTAAATAATTTGTATCAATTGCAAAATTAGCTAATAATTTTGACATTTTTATAGTATATTAAAAAATATTACCTTAGTTGTAAGACAATAGGCAATAGGATTAGCTTGTCCTAGGCGTAGACCTTACGACTGACTTCATTAACAAGTTTAACTAAAACATGTCAAAAGCTTTAACCCACAAAATATGAGTACATGAATATGCGCTTTCCGCAATTCCATTTGGTGCCCAAGAGACCGAGAGAGAACACAATTACTGTATATAAAACCTTATCACCCAAGAAGGGTGAGAAGTTATATGGGAGAATTTATACGCAGTTTTTATTGTTAGTGCCTTCACATTGTCTTTTATTCGGCGTAATAATTTTGATGTAAATTTTAAGAACTTGCATGGTGCTGCATGTAAAATATGTATATTTTACATCTTACCTCCATCTAAAATCGGTACGGACGACTTTTTATGATCTCCTGTGAAAAATATATTCGCCACAACCCTAAGCCTACGTTTTATTACACGATGTACTAATTTTTCAAAGTTGTGAGATACATGATAGATAAAAAAATAATTGTGTTAACAAAATTTTTAGTTTTCATACATTTTGTACGAAATTTATACATATTTTTTCATTTGCTCCCACATTGATGGAAAATGTTCTTAAATACTTTTGAAAATGACAAACTTTCAGAAATTATTTTGAGATATTGGAAAAACATGTGGACCACAGATTATTGCCATATAAATTTTATATAATTAATTATTACATTAAAGGAGCGAGGCTGTCCAAAATATAATCAAACTTAATTTTTTTTTAATTTATTAATTTATGATTAATTTTATACATAATTGGTCATCGTTTTCCCTTTCCTGTGCACACACTTTTCTCAGCGGTGTTTTCATTTCGCGAAGCAGTAATGGATAGCCTTTGCTTTGCTGTAATCAATAGTCTGAAAAAAATCGCAAGGAGCCATGTCTGGCGAGTAAGGAGGGTGAATTGACAAAGCTGAGTGTGCGGGTGCATTGTCATCGTGCAAGAACCATGAGTTGTCTCGCCATAACTCTGATCTCTTTTTGTGGATTTTTTCATGTAACCTTTGTAAACCGCCTTCATTCAAAATTCCATTAAATGAAAACCTTTACATTCCAGAATCCAAATCAGTCAAATACATTGGGTATAATGATAGATGAACGTTTAAAGTAGGATTTACAAATTAACTACATTGTCAAGAAAATTAGAGGTGTATTATCACTTTTTAAACATCTAAAGAATTTTCTCGATATAAATCATCTGAAAACACTGTATTTTTCACTTGTTCAGTCTCAGCTGATGTATGGAATTATTGGCTGGCATCTAAATAATGCCATCCAAAAATGGATATTAAAAATTGTCTATGGAAGACCATTAATTTACTCCAGTGTTTACAGAAGCCAACGTTTTTGACCCTAGACACTGTACTGCCTCACTCTGTTAACCACCGCAAAAAGAAATGTAATATCCATTAAATATGTATCTCACTCTTATCAGACTAGAAGCAATGAAAATAGAATTTACAGACCGCGATGTGTAAAAACAATCGGGCAATATTGCTCCGACTACTTAGCTCCAAGACTGTTCAGTAAACTGCCTGAATATTAAAAATGGATTCATAATTTATATAATTACAAAAAGAACGTAAATAATGGATTTTGAGCACTGGAAGAATTTTTTTTTCATGACTTTATTAATCAGAAATACGGGTAATAGTTATGCTTACCTTGCGATAACGGATCCATATACCTATAAAATCTGTTATATATTGTAACAGGTAGTAAGAGTTTTTAATTATAAAATCTAATAGAAGTTAAGTTGAAATACAACAAGTAATGACATATTAGATATATGGTGACAAAATAGTAAAGATAATTTGGGTGACAGCGAGATGGAAATTGACAATGTATAATGATAGGAAAATTAGAACGAAATCTCAGTATAAAGGAATAAAAAGTGTCCACAAAATAATGTAATGTAGTTAAAAAAAGAATAAAATGGTATTAAAAATGATAAATTAAAAATGTATAAATTATAAAATAATCTGATTGGTTGAGATTGAAAACGATATATTAATAAACATTGTAATTAGATATAAGAGTGCGGTGAAAAAAAATAATAAAAAGAAGTGGTGATCAAGGAGACAGAAATAAATAGGGAGGAGAATCAAGAAGTAAAAAAAGAGGAATTAGAAGATATACAAATCGTAGCAATTAAAAGAAGTTTAAAATAAGAAGTGTAATAAAATACAGAAGATTAAAAGAAAATCATACCAACTACCATGAAAAAAACAAGTGTTGAGGCGAAGAAGAGTATTAAAGAAGAATAATCAAGCACAGAGTTATTGTGGAACATTTAAAAACCAATAAAGAAAGAAGAGAACAGTGAGAGTCAGGAAATAGGAAAGAAGAAGTTATTTGGCAGAAAGGAAATTAGGGTGAAGTCTAAACTGACAGATAACTCAAGATAATCATAATACTGTCAGGTTAGTAAAACATCATTTTCAATTGTCGTAGACATTTAGAAAATTAAAGGAGCAGTACGAGCCAGGGAGGTGATTGAGACAGTGGCAGTCAACGGAGTGGAGTAGGAAACAGAAGGAGGACAAGACAAAATAGAGGAGAGTTCGAGTGAAAGAAAGGAAGGAGAAGAGACAGGAGAGAGATTACAGAAAGGACATTACGAGTGAGGAAAACATAGACAAAAGGACAACAAAAGTGTAGTATAGGTAACAAGAAACTATATGTTTATAGAATAAGTAATTAGCAATCATTTAGCTCAAGTTAGATAGGGAATTAGGAAGGATTTTATAAATTTATAAACTGTTATTATAATATACGAATTTCAAACTCAATTAAAACAATACTATTTTATTTTTTTAACAAAAGCAAAGAAACAAAATTAATTACATATTAAACATTTTCTTCATAATTAATTTCAAAAAGCTTTAGAACCGGCTACTGAGATCTCAACATGCTCTATAAAAATTTTATTATATAATTTGCAAAACATACACTAGAAGTCTAATTGTCATTAAAATTATTATTTTTTTTAAATATAATTAAATTAAAATTTGAGAATAATTTTTTTAAAAAATATATAAAGAATAAATTTATATTTAAAGATTCAAAATCAAACTAAGTGACATAAAAAGAGAATACTATAGGAAAATTTAAAATTTAAATATTTTAAATACATTTCACATGTTAAATAAATCTTTATAATACTATAAATTGGCGCCTAACATTATTTTATTTAATATTTAATTACACGGAACAAACAAAACTAAATTATAATAAATAAAACACAAAAAATATAATTATTTATAGTATTATAATATGTTATTTATAATTTAGTTGTGATGTTTTTTTTAAGTAGTTTTAAGGTGTCTTGTTATTCACGTACAAGCAATAGCCGTTTGGTTAAAGCTTATGTGATAAACACTGTTTGTTTATAATTGTGTACAGAATTTGTCTTATATTCAATGTCCTTATCTGTTATTTTTTATTGTACTTGATATATAAAAATAAACATTATTAATTAATTAATTAAATTAAACAAAAACATTGGATCGATACTGACATGCTTTCTTAGGGAGTGGAGATCTTTTGCCAATCCATTGTAATGATGGAACTTTATTTATTTTTTATTTATTATTGGTTATTGTTAGTTATTAATGGTCCTGGGTTGGACATTTTGCTGTCCTATTATTGTGATATTATTTAAGTTGTTATGATTAGTAAAGCATTGGCGCCAGTCGAATAAATCGTCGAGGAAGGGAGGCAAGATAAGCAAAATAATTAAAATAGTTCTAAATATAATTTTAATGTAAAAATTAGTTGGGATTATATAATATACAATAGAAACATTATTATATTAACTAATATGTACATATAAAAGATCAGAAAATTTAATTAATTGAAAGGGCCGCCCTTTTCGGTAAGTATAAATTTTGTTTCTGTTATTTTTATAAATAGCTGTTTATAAATGTAAATATGTATAAATATAAAAATATATAGTTACAGTTGTTATTTTATACACAAAAATAATATTGACAATCTTACAGACTAAAATGACAAGAATATCTAAAAGTGAAGGTAAATTTATGAACGTTCTTCACGTGCTCTTATAGCTTATCAGATTTAAATTTTAGGTGATCCTTTGCTGGAGAAGACAGTGGCGCTGCTCAGTATAATCTGGGTGAAACTCAAGAGATAAAAGAAGAAAATGTACTCACTCATTCACAGGGATTTAGTACCTTACAGGGACATCGTCAGTAGTGCATTTATAAGAAAATGGCTGTTACCTGGCGTGGTTTCAGAATTAGTTCCATTTACTCTCTACGTTTTACATTACAGAGGCAAATATTATTATCTTCTTTAGTGTGGCTTATGGTGTCTGGCTACTAACTCTTCGCCAAAGCAAGAGCAGTGATAGTAATTAGTTTTTCGTTTCTTTTCTCGGTATAATTAACAACCTACAATATACATAGTTTTGTTTAATTTGATCTAAATGGAAATGTTATAAACATGTTACTCAAATCAAATCAAATAATGTATTATTGTTATTATCTCAGATCTTATACGGTTTTAATACTAACGGCCAATTTCTCACTGCGAATCTTTGCGTGTCTTTATTTTACGTTTTTCTACTTGCAAAAACTTATCACTAATTCTCCTGCTACGAAATATTGTTAGCATTCGAATTGTACACTGAGAATTTTATTAGGGTAATAATAAAACTAAATCTCGGGAAATATCAATAGCCCACACAAAAAAACAATATATTTAGCCTCTTATGCAGCTTATTTATGAGTACATAATAAATAATACACAGCTAACAAAAACAAATAAAAAATTTTAACACATATTTTTCTAATTTGTTTTGCATAAAGTTATTCATAACATAATGATACCAAGCTCAAAAGTTGACACGTGTGCATATGTGAAGGAACTGAAGCATGGTAATAACCTTATTACTGTTATGATAAATATGTAAAAGCTAGAGTTCTTACTGCGCCTGGGAGTAAAAATCGCCTTTTAAAACTTTCTGAATTGAATTAAAAATGCGTACTACGAGTAGAATATACGGCACAGTAGATAAAATCGATCATATTTTGCTAGTATTATGCATCATTCTTCTATGTATAATTTGGTAGATATCTGCAGCTCTGAGAATATTTCTCTACTCTTTCTATTGAGATCAAAATAATAACTATGCAAATTATAATTTTATGGAGGGTGTCAAAACTTGACATTATTAAAACAAAGCAAAATCTTATTGTGTTCTAGTTTTAATTGCAGAATGCAGCAAAGATACTTGCATGCGATATTAAACCGACATAACTCGGAAAAATACAAAAATAAACACCTTTCAAAAAAGTCTTTACTATTCTATAAGTGTCTAATCCAAATGTGTGGGTCTATGAAGGGGTAAAACCACTCTAGAATTTTGAATAAATGGTTTAAACAATGCTTTATTTTGTATCTAAAGAATATATGAGATTAAAGGTATGTGCCGAATGGGAACAAAAATTTAAAAGCGTTTTCCGAGAAATAACTTTTTTTTAACTGGCCGGAAACATAACTCAAAATGTTTTTAACCAATCGACTTGAAATGTTGTACAGAGATTAACAATAAGATGACTCATAGAACATCGTAGGGGTTTTAATTAAAAAAAAATATATTAATGTTTCCTAGCTTTTAGTATACAGTATCAGAAAATTTTTGTGTTTTTGTTCCAAGACCTCTCAAAAAAGGTGTCGTTGCTTGCCATCACCTACAGCTGCCATTTTGAAACCGAATCGTTTGAAAAAATTCACAGTACTACCTGACAACATGTGCAATAAAACCTTTTTGTACCTGACACTATATCTTGTATGGATTTTTCCTTGAAAACTCCCGAAAATCACCTTTTTCCAACATTAAGAGTGACGTTACCTTTTAAATGACACACCGAAAAGGAATTAAACACATAAGTGCCACATGTACATCTTTATTTATTTATGTAAATAAATTTTAATTACTAAAACTACTAAGAAATTATTGAGTGATATTTTCTCAGTCGCCAGTGGTGCCCAAGAAAAAATATTTGTCTAAATTGTCAATTGTCACAAATACAGTAAAGAAGCTAAAATTTTAATATGTTATTTCGCGGATTTCCTGAATTGAAAGCATATCAACAAAAAGCATCTAAAGCAAAACCCCTATTTTATTCCTATTTAAGTCTGTTTTGCCATTAGACGTTTAGTGAATATAGTTTTACTTTACAATTTGAAATTTTAAAAGTTTTATAATACGAAAAATTATCATGCTCTATCTGACGTTAAGTTGTTTCAGCCCTGGTTCTTCAAACAAAATACTTTATAATACCATTCGTATACATAGTTGCTACATTGTTTGAACATTTTTCTTTCCTAAGTGTTTCTTCCAACAGAATAAGTTCAGGAAATTAAATTTTCTACTTGTTTAGAACTTTACGGTTGTAGTGCAAGCAAATTTAAATACATTTTGTGTGGAGGTATTAAAATAAATGTATCTACTGGGCAAAGATTATTTGTCTCGTTTATGTTTAGTAAATATTAACTTTTACTGTAAGTGAAAAATACCTACATAAAAAGTTAAATTACTTCAGACAAATCTGTTACATTACGGATTTCTTCCATTTCCGAGTTCTACGTGGTATATTTTTTAATGAAATTTTATACCAACAACTTACTGACGTCTTGTCAAATTTATCATTTTCCCAATATCCGTGAAATAACTTCAAGAGATTTTTTTATAAATTTCAGTTCTAAAATACACCAGGTCTAATATTGAAATTAAATGAAAATTAAACAACAAAATATCCATTTCTTGTCTCTCTTTTTCAGTGAAATTGATGATACTTTCGGGACCTTTAAAATATATTTTCTCTTTCAATTTATAAAGTTATTCTTGAACAATTTTAAAAACATCACAAAAAAATATTAAAATAATAATTAACTGTTGCTAGAAAAACTTTTTATTTTAATCCTTATGTTTTGATTTATTCAGTGCAAAAACTATGTGCTTTCCAATAAACTACATTTGTTTTCTAAGAAAAGTAACTAGTCTGCAATCGTGTTATTAGTATTAAAGGTATCCGAAAAATTTGTTGGGAATTTCTCTATAGGCGTTTTGTAAATAAAGTAATGAAGAAATGAAGTATCCCTAAATTTATTGTCTTCATTAACAATAGGTACCTACTTAGGTATTTCTATCATATGTATGATACACATTGAGAAGTTTTCTTTATGTAGTCAATTTATATAAAGTGTAACTTTCTAAAATCACACTGAGGTATTGAAAGGATGACATTAATATTCGGTGCTTTTATGTATGTCAGAATTATAGTTTTATGGTTGTTTATCTTGAGGTATATCCGTAAGTTATGTGCAGAGCTCGATTGTTCCAATAGATTCAATGTTACAAAACAAATTTCGTCTTAAAATATCGAATACATATATACAAGATTAATGTTTTATTAAAACTGGTTTAGAATATGTCTGAAATTTAATTGTGTGGTGTTACTAAATAAATCTTAAACACTTGAATGTTTAAATTGTTTAAATCAGTATTTAAAATTACTGTATTTTTTATGATCTAATCTTGCTAGTTTTATTTTATCATCGTTGTACTATTGTCTTACAAATGCAACTTTTATTGAAATCGTCAACTTGATTACTTAGTCTAAATAATTGAGAAGAAGAATAGATGCTAAAGTTTCTAGGACAAAATTATAAAACCATATGAAGAATTTGCTTTTCGCTATATATCTTAAAAAAATATTGTAAAATCCTTATAGTTTCCGAGAAAAAAATTATTGAAGTTGTAGTGCTTTCAACCATTACATAGCTGGACAACTATAGTCTCTAGCGTCATTCGCAGTACTGAAATCCGATTTTACAATCGCCGTTGCGATATTGTTTACAATAGTTTTTTAGTAGTTAGTGTCAAAAATGGCTTGAGTGTATAGCAACAAAGAGTTGATGGATATCGTTTTAATTTATGGTGAAACGACAACATTTGTATTATGGTGAAGCATTTGTGTTACGGTGAAGCAAGACAACAATTGTATTAGGTCGTAGAAACTGAGTAAGACGGACCCCAATGTACGAGTATTTACATGTGGACAAAATTTTGAATAGTTATTGTAACATCAGGTGTGTCAAATTATTTTATTATTTAAAACCACAAATTTATTTTTTTAACTAATAATAACAATAGCAGCAAAATCAGTTGAATTTGCTGATATAAGATAGATGCTATAAAATTCTATTTCTTTCCTTGTAAACGTTTTTGTCCGTTTTTAACACTCTTTGTCGCCATGCCGGTCGCATTGTGCGAGGTCAGGTTTTACTTGGACCAGTTTCCAGTGCCGTGCTGAAGTGTATTTTTATATCATTTTCGAACTGCCCTTTTTGATTTTTTCTTTACAAAATTGTATTTGTAAGAGTCCCCTGTGCATCCAATTTTTTTTTTTTTTTTTGATAAGTTCTGAATCACCCTGTATACTCAAGTTAAGAATTATTTAAAATTACAAAGAACAATTATAAAATAATCTTCAGTAATACTTACATCTGAATCTAATATGCGAATTTTTATGCGAATATAGACAAAGTCTAGGATAAAAACATCCTGTACTCATGTGAAAACATCGCCATTTTGTTTAAAGAATCATTCAATCGTTCATGATCATCATAATGTAAAAATTACAATTCAGTTAAAATCAAACAATGCCTTTTTGAAAACGTTACAATATGGTGATATGTAGGAATTATTTGCAAAAATAAAAACGGTATTAACGGAAAGAAAGGTAATCATTTGTTAAAAGATATCTCTGATTTCCTAAAATTATGCCTGAGGGTGATATTGAGTATAATTAAAACCACTAACAGTTAAAAACAATGACGCACCACTAAGTGTCCTCTTTACGTAATTCAAAAAGTATTTGCAGCGTGAATTTGAAAAGATTTTCTACTTGAAATATTATATTAATTGAATGCTTATTATAAGCATGAAATAATTTTAATATCTGAAAGTTTTCGTTTTGCTGCAATTAGGTATCCACATATTCATCATTGATTGTTATACAGGGTGATTCACCAATGGTGACCATAAATGAAACCTCGTATTCTTTGGTGATTTTAAGAGGAGTGTTAAACTTCAGTTGGTTTTTTAAGTTTAAGTAAAGCCCTCAGATTTTTGACAATGTTTACATAAATACATATGCCCAATTTCAAATTATTTCACTTACTAGTTTTTAAATTATTTAAAAAATTAAAAATATTTTTTGAAGTTTAACACCCTGTGTCTTTTTAACGAAGCGTCCAAGATAAAAACTTTATAGGAGGGACTCCCCTTAAAATTCACCAAAGAATACGAGGTTTCATTTTTGGTCACCATTTGTGAATCACCCTGTATATTGTATATTTAAAAATAAAAGAGAAGCATTACATATTATTCATCATAATCAGTTGTAAATGTAGTAAAAAAATAAATGAAAAAATATTATACAGGGTGTAACGTAGAGTGATTATTTAAAAAGCAAATAAATCGAAGTGTGGGAACCTTTTGACAAATAAGACATTTTATTTTAATATCTACTGGCTTACCACAATAATACAAAGACATTTTTGTTGAAACCGCTGACTCCATCAATAGCTCGGCTGACTTTGTTTACAAGAAGGTATCTGCACACACCGCTGTATAGTAAATAAACCAAAATAAACCAAAATCATGTTCATACTGTTAAAGCAAATATATAACTTTAACCACAAAAAAGAGATAATTCTAATAAACGACAAATATACAGAATGCTTCATTAAAAGAAACAAAAGTTTGATTTATAATTTCGCAACGCAATAAATATGTATCAGTTTGGTTCTCTAAAAGAACGGCCAACAGTTACAAAATTATTTACAAATACACAGTTTATTTCTGAGACGTTTGCAGACTCGACTAGGGTATTCTCCTTCGAAACCTGAAAACATTTGGCTTATTTATTTATTTTAATTTTACTTTTTACTTCTTACCTATCCAACAGAAAGCAATATGTTAAATATCGCACTTTTAAGTCTGACCTGTTTCCGACATCATCTGGTGTGCCTCAAGGGTCATACTTGGGCCACTGTTATTTATTTTATTTATATATAATATCACTTGGCATTTCTTCATTGCTCTATATTGATGATATGCATTATGTCTACAATTGTTGTGACTAGGAACTACTTCAATGGAATCTTAATAAAAGTAATGAATGGCTTCGTCTTGATAAGCTTGTTTTAAACTTTAGCAAATGTAATATTTTGTCTTTCAGTAAGGAAAAACTTCCTATTCATTTCGATTCGAAAAATAATATTGCTTTAACTAAGGTAGTTGAAAGTTCAAAGATCTAAAGGCTGTTTGATTTAACTTTTAACAAGCACATTGATAATATTGTTTTGTCTGCGTACAGAAGCTTGGGCTTTGTTATTCGAAATTCAACGGATTTTGATGACACTACTTTTAAATTTATAATATCATTGTTTTGTTAAGTTTAAACTAGATGCTTCAATCATCTACCCTAGCTATTATAAATATTGTAATACAGACGAAAGTGTGCAACACAGTTATTTAAAATGTCTTTCCTTCAAATCAGATATAATAAATAGGATATATCCGACTGCTGAGATTCCGCAACAGGAATTGATAAATAAATTGTCCTTTATTAATCTACAAATTCGATACCATCAGTACAATGGACAAACATTTAAATATTCGCCTTTGTATTTTTTGTGTGAAATATCTCTGTGCAGAATCAACTTGATATATTTCTTTCTAGAGTTAGAGACATTAAAACCATCTTTTCTTAGATATTGAATGATGATTGTTACGATATTTTCAATTTTTTTCCTTGAAGTTTGTATAATAATAATAATCAAAACTTAGATTTAACTCGAAAGATTTTATTTTTTCTGATGAGGCTACTTTTGTTTTAAATGGACACGCAAACAGACAAAACAGCAAATACTGGGCAACTGAAAATCCTCATTGGACACAAGTCTGTCACACACAGCATCGTCAAAAAATAAATGTTTGGGCAAGTATTGTCGAAAACCGAATTCTTGGACATTATTTTTTTGAAGAAAATTTAAATGGAGAACGCTACTTAGACAGACTTTCTTCAGTTTGAACTCATCCTCGCTTTAGCTGTTGTGTTTCCTAATCCACAAGATCCAGATATTCCTCATAATGACATATGGTTTCAATATGATGTGGCACCTCCTCATGTGCAATTCAACAATTTCTTGACAACTTTCCCTAATAAATGAATTGGACGTAGAGGCCCTATTGAGTGACCACCAAGGTCACCGGATTTAAGCCCTTTAGATTTCTTATAGGATTATTTTAAATCTAAAATTTATGTGAATAGACCAAATAATCTTGATGACCTCAAACAGATACGTCAGGAAATAAGACTTATTCCACCAGAGGTAATTGGAAACGTTCAACGGGAAGCAATCCGACTACAAAAATGTATTGAAGTAAACGGACTAAACATTCAACATTTATTATAAAGCAATTATTATTTAAACAATGTTTTATGATCAAATATATATTTTTTTTCCATTTAACACATTTCAAACGTCATTAATTTGAAAACCGCTTATTTTAGAGATTTGGTATGTTATACAAAAAGTCTTCAAAATTTATCGTACAATTCAAAAATGGCATAATATACAAAGTGTTCAAAAATAGTCAATAAAGACTGTATATGTTTTTCTTGAGACATAATTTTCTTTTGTCAAAAAATCCACAACTAAAAATACTAATCGACGTGTCCGAGCGGTTTCCCGCAAAATAATTACCTGAATTTTAAACGAATTTGTTCCTTTCATAATGAACACACTGTATACATACAAATATTTTTTGTCAATAAAAATCCATGCAACGGTTTCAACGCCTTCACGATCTGTGCTAATATTTAAAGTAGGATGGTTTTTCGAGTGTTACGCCGTGATCTGTGTACCTGATCACCACCAGTTATAGAAGTATCTTTCACTTCATTAGCCTTAGCTAGAAATCTTTAACTTGCCTTTGTTGTTCTCGGGCTAAGCTCCGTAGGAGAGGAGCGGCCGTATGTAGGAGAGGAGCCTTAGACCCATTAAGAACCGAAATGAACATGAGGGCGGACCAAGGGGTTATAATAGCGGGTTCGCCCCCACAGAGCCTAGCACGAGAACAGCAGTGGTGAAAGTCAAAGATTCCTAAGGAAGTGAAAGGTAGTTATGTAAATGGCGCCGACGATCTGGAAACATCGTGCTTTAAAAATCCATAGGTACCTACATTAGTAGGTAGGTACATAGGTATACGTATATTTCAGGCAGTATATGATTTTATAATTTAGTTTTCGCAAAGATTGACGCGAAAGTATCAAGGCGCGGGTTATCTGCATATGTGGAAAGCAGGCGCATCTACCAAAACTAACATTAATTTTAATTAATGCTGTGCCCGACAAATTTCTGTGAGCGGCACTGCCGGCGTACAGCAAGATCCGTTCGTTTAATAATTTATTTGACATACTGTTGATGGCGCAACTCCAACACGAATCTCAAAGATAATTAAAACTCATAAATATATACTTGTAAATTCAAATTAGTGATGTTAACTTTCGCCTCCACCCGACCGCGACAAAAAAGACCTTCATTTGATGTCAATTATTCCGTTGTTTATTATGCAAATTAATCAAGTAGGTTTGCCTTGTTGTTGTCTTTTGTTCTTCTCTGGAAACAAATGACAAAGCAGTGTAATCTGAGAACCTCAGTAACTAGATTAGTTACGCTCAAAGTTAATATTGCGGAAAATATTTTACGGGACGAGTGTTTGTACGTTATCTCGGCGTTTCTCCAATTTTAATGATAATTTAAGAGGTAAAGATGAAGCTCTCGCAATTTGTACGTCCTAAATCTGAACATAATTTGTCATAAAAGGTTGATGTGTATACTCCTACATTAACCCCATTAGCAAATTGGAGTTCGAATATGAAATAACTTACATTCGAAGTTATAGATATTTTAGTACTGTTTGACACAGATATGATGAGAATTAATGATTCATTCTGAGTATTCATTTCAAATTGATACGTTTTATTATGGATATTAAAGCATACAACTGTAATCTCGATTTCTAGTGATTTGCGAGTGCTTGCTTACCTTGCTTTTGGTTTTCTTTCCAGAATAAGAAATTTATTGACCATTGTTATCACTCTAAATTGTAAAAAAATTTCACTCAGTAATGATCCATTTTTGTCCACACCCGATTGAGTGAAATTTTCACTCTATTAGTATGAGTACAACTGAGTGAAACTATGGCATCAGAAATGAGTGAGTTTTAATCAAATCCGAGTTACTGCTAACTATCAATTGAGCTACATTTGACTCTATTCTGAGTATATAAAATCAATTTAGAGTTGACTTTTTCTCTGATATGATGTAAATTTAACTATTATTGAATCATTTTTTACTCAGACTTGGTTTTTAATTAACTAAATATTGAGTGCATAAATAAAATGATTAATTAGGTTATACAGTGTTGAAATTGATTAGACGCTACACAACGTGTTCTGCAAATGATGAACTTTCAAATTATAAGAGATACTATGAAAGGGTTGGAGGTGAGTGCAGTGGATGGTTACCCGTCGAATATGGTGTTGCGCAAGGCACGGTTTTAGGGCCCCTGTTATTTTTAATATATATTAATGATTTATTTGGCCTACTTACCAGTGGAGAGGTTATAGGCTTTGCAGACGATACAGCTATTTTCCATAAAGGTAACACTTGGGATGAACTGAAAGAAACTGTGGAAAGTGAATTGTCTTATGTAAAAGATTGGTTCAGTTATAAACTATTGACAATTAACCTGGAAAAGACGAGCTACTTGCCTTTTACATGCAAGAAGTCAGTTTCCCCATCTTTTGATCATCTGAAATTAGAAAGCCAGGGTCTTACAATTAGAATCGTACCTGCAACAAAAACAAAATATTTAGGTGTTTTTATAGATCATTTAAGATGGGATATACATATAAATTATGTTATAAAGAAGCTTCAGTCCATTTTATATACCTTTAAGTACCTCTGTAGGATGTTGCCTAGACAATATCTAAAAATGGTCTATCATGCTTTAATACAGAGTCATATGAATTACGCTGTACTATCTTGGGGTTCAGCGGTTAGTAGTCACATTGAACCTTTCACAATTATACAAAATAGATTTTTAAAGATGATGTTGCAAAAAGAATTAACTTACCCTAGTAATGAGTTGTACCTTGAAGCTAAAGTCTTCGATGTAAGACAACTTTATTACTACAATTGTGTTTGTAGGTATCATTATACTAATAATAAGCATGAAATGTCTGATAATTATGAAACCAGAAGAAAACAAAAGTTCTTATCTCCCTTTATTTAGAAACGTCAAAATTCAGTTGTTTCCGCAGCTGGCTTTTTCAGAATAAAGCTACTGAAAGTAGGGTTCATCTCTTTTGCTGTTTTTCCAGCAATATTTCTAATGAAACTATAGACTTCCTTATATAGCTGAACGCAGAAAAAATATCTTTCAGCATTGATAAAAAAATATATAGTGTGACATTTGAACAAAAACAGTTGACTATAGCAATTTTGACATATGTTACCATGGAGACGATCTAATAATGTCATTTAATAGCGTTTGAGCTGCGATTTAAAAATATATAGGGTTTGTTATAGCTATTTGTTAAAATAAAAGAGATACAGGGTCGGGAATACCAAACTGAATCACCCGGTATATTAACCCTTGAAGTTAAGCGATGAAAATCGGTATTTTGTAATAACTTTTTTGAAATTTATTAATTTTGTTATAATTTTTGGGTAAAAGCCATGTTATTTGAAATTAGGTCTACTAATGTTTACAACTTACTTAATAAATGCTTCCATATTGTTAACGTTTGGAGTGGTTTTGTACCACTTTATATTTTCTTAAAATTTTAATTTTTATAATTTATTATCATAAAGTACTAAGTACTGGTGGTTTCAACACAGATTTGCTTTAGACGCAATAAGAGGGCGGAAAAATTTTGGTATCGAAAAAAAATTTAAATATATTGGTAGTTTTATTTTAAGTACTATTGAAAATGTGTTCTACATTATTATTTTTAAGTGAAAGTTTATTCTTCTGTTTTTGTCCGAAATAAACTTTTCAATTACTTATTCATTAAAATTTGGTATTTCTCGCGCCACTGTTGTTTCAATAGATAGCATTGCAAGTGCTGTTAGTCTATCTTTACAATCTAATTTAAACTTCTACAATTTTTGAAAAAACACAAGAAACAATACGCAGGTAACAAAATTTTACTTCACACGTAAACAAATTATATTTAATAAGAAAAAAAGCGGTGAATAACTATTATTGGGTGACAGGCGAACTACACAGAGCCCAAATTGTATAGTAAATATGCGTTTTTCATTACTGCGCGACTGTAACCATGACCACCGCTGTAAACACTTAACAGTTTTAAGGGCGAGATACGAGGAGCCCACGTATTCGGTGTTTTTCAAATGAACTTTGCAAGTCGAATTCAATTGACTGGACATAACAAATTTAACATTTCCTTTTACTACGAAAATTTCTAGGCGGAGGGTGCCCCAGAACCCCCACTGGTTTAATTCCATCTGTTTTGTCAACACTTTTGCTTTAAATTTACAGTGCATAAAACGAAATGCCTAATTATAATAAATAGCTTCAGTTCCTTCTTTGATAGTACTGTATTTTGCCCTTCACCAGAGATATTCTACTTTGAAATTGATAAATATTTATTTACTTTCGGCGATATATCATTCATCGATTCACTGCATTGTTCGGAAAATAAAGCGTCTGAAACAATACCGCCGTGACGCGGTAAGATTTACTACGTTTGTCATTTGTCATGGCTGATCACATTCTACAATGGAGCGTAATCAGAAACTGTAGTCCCTCCGACTCCAGGACGATGAATGTCGCCAGTTTAATGCCTTTTGAATAATCACGTTTATAATGTCCGCCAGCCGTGTGTAATATTTCTGGTGTCATCAGCGGCGCTGATGCTAGATTGTGCACCCCTAACTATAAATGATAAAAGTCCGGTTTGAAATCTTGAATAATGAAGCGTGGGGCAGGAATTACAAAAGCCGTTACATTAAACCGTATTTTGCACTGGGAATTACATATTTGTCACACTGGAAATTTCATGAAATATTAGGTTGATGTATAAGTTCGAAGCGATCTACGTTTAACTTTTTTTGGAACAAACGAAATAACATGAGTAAAACAATGATATATCCTCCTGTATTGTTTATAAGACTGAACCTCCAACATCCTTTGAATCCAGCTGCACGGAATGAAAAATATTATAAATATTCATACCAAGGTAAACAAGACTGTTACCATTTGAAGCAGAATATTCACCAAATAGGCCAGGAAAAAGAGCTGGGAAATTACCATTTTGCGACTTTTTCTTTCGGCAAGCTAAATTTATCACTATAGATGCTAAATATTATGTACAATAACATATTAGTTTCCACAGACATAAAAATGGGGGGAAGATTGTTTACAGGCTGGTTAATTGTATAATTTTTGCGTAAATTCACGTTTTTTTTCTTATAACTTTCCGTTCATTTCCACGAGAAAACAGTACAGTACTTTTTTTCGTCTTCAAAAGACTTACAAAACTAGCCCTCGAGCTTCAAAAAATATGGATTAGATCAAAAGTTATAAACAGAAGTTTATTTATGACTTTTAAATTAAACATTTATAAACTGCGTTATTATTACCAGAACGTTTTGACATCGCATCCTTTCATCCTTATCACTGTCTA
This sequence comes from Anoplophora glabripennis, assembly GCF_000390285.2. NCBI lineage: Eukaryota > Metazoa > Arthropoda > Insecta > Coleoptera > Cerambycidae > Anoplophora > Anoplophora glabripennis. The sequence continues at coordinate 774,203 of NW_019416275.1, read as the reverse complement.
ATAACTCACACGAAATCTGGAATCGGTAAGTTGAATAGTTTACAAGTTATAGCCTTATAAACAAATTATAACTAATTATTAGTCTGGACGATCCCGAGTATCTTCCACAATCGCACTGATTTTTTTCATGGTAGATTTCATAATAATACATTGAAATCGATCTTTTTTTTTTAATTTCAAATTTGCAACTTGGATTTTTTTTTTATTTTTTTGCTTTAGTTGCAAAATGAAATATACTACGCACGTGCGCGATATAGTTATATATTATTATTACATATTCGGAAAGAGTATGAAAAGAGATTTAAGTTAAAAAAAAATCGCCTACATTCGTTGAAAAACAATGGAGTTACAGACTATCAAAGTTGACGGCCTATTGTTAAACAAATTAGCAACCAGAAATCCGAGTAGGTACTTTCCCAGATAAAAATATTTTATTTGTGGAAGTATGTTAATTGCATAAGAAATATTGTCAAAAGTCAGTGGGTCGCTTGATTTTTCGGCGAGCCGTGGCACGGTGCGCGGCGGAAGGGTGGGGGAGACGAACGACGGCAAGCATCGCGTTTGAAAAAAGTCGTTCTCGCTCTTCAAAATCGATGGCGCAACTAGAATAGAACTTTTCATGGGAACTATTTACGATAAATCGATAACTTTTTTTTGATTTGAAAAATCATGAGAAGTTATTGATTTTGTTAAAAATTAATTATAAGTGAAATTATTGTTGGATTTTTATTCAGATTGGGAAATTATTCATCTAAAGGATAAATGATGTTTTATAACGTATATAAATATTATAATTATGTTTTTAATGCAAAATGAAACTGTACATTTTATTAACGACATGGCAAGTATAAATATTATCTTATTACTTCTTTGCATTAATATTTTAAAAGTAAGTTTGGGTAAGAGAAAGCAGATATTATTCTATCGGCTAAGTTCAGTACGAAAAACGGACGCAGGTATAAAAATTTGGAGTAGGGTCTGCCCTTGGTAATTATTTGTAAAAAAAATATTCAAGTTAATAAAATGTACAGTTTCGTTTTACATTAAGACCATAATTATAATATTTATGTACGTTATAAAACATCATTTATTCTTTACATAAATGATTTCCCAATCTTTTCCTGAATAAAAATGCAACAATAATTTCACTTATAACTTTTAATGAAATCAATTACTTTTCTCATGAGTTTTCGTAATTTTGAGCAATTCCAATAGATTCCTTTCGTAACGTAGTAACAAATTAAAAAAATCAAATACAAATTGACAATAGTATAGGGATTTTAAAAAAATACTCTCACTTTTGTAGTGGATTGTCAAATCCATATAATTATCACCACAACTTTGTGATAATAATTCTTATTCTGTTTAAACAACACTTGACGTACAGTTGTACAAGGCAGTAAAATGTAACGAAAAATATTATTAACAAGTAATATTAATTTGTTTAATTACCGATGATTATAAAACAAAATAGAAAAATTATAGTTGATATTAAAAATGAAGCACAAAGAATTAAGATGAAATTTCACCGTAATCTACGCTCTCTATATTAAACTAACCCAAAAACTGCTTTTTGGGCAAAATTTTTAATAACCGATTGGCTCACTCCCATAGTAGCTGCCACTTTATTATAACTCCCTTGAAGGAGAGTAACGACGCGAACCACCTCTGTTGCAGATAGTCGCCGTGGCATGTGGAAGAAAATTTTTTTCTAATATCGAAAAAAAAATTTCCAGAAAGGAGTTTTTGGATGTTTAAAAAAAAATTGTTTTTTAAGAAAACTTACATATGTAAACGATTTAGACATTGAAGAACTCGGTAAAAATTCAAGATTGATGAAATGAAATAGTATCCATATATCAATCGAAAAAAATCAATCAACATTTTCAGCAAAAACGACAAATTGAAACATTCCGGGTACTAGAAAAAAAAATAGCAGCGCTTTGAAACCCTTCTTTAGGACACTTTGAAGTTGAAAAATTACCATCAATATCCTCAGTTTATCCATTATTTGCTAAGTTATGCCTGGTTATTAAAATATTTTATTTTGCAATTTATTACATATTTTTCAACCAACATTTTCATTTCGAAAATTTTTTTTTTCAGAAACAAATATGTACTTACGACTTGTAGAGAATACTTTTCAGTTTTCAAAACCCTATTTAGATTTTCTGTACTGTCATTATTTTCCGAGTAATTGCTTACTAAAGTCAAAAATGATTGTTTTGCTTTGATCGACGAGAACTAAATCACAAACCAGGGTTTCGAAACCACTCAAATTGAAGGGTATTAAATTATCTAAAAAGTTTTACGGTGCAATTAGAAAAAAATATATTGAAGTCCATAGACCTTTTTAAAGACAAGCAAAAATTTGGAAAATAATTTTTTCGTCAGTTTTCTTGTGATTACTCAAAAACCACTGATGCTAAAAAATTTTAATCTCCAGATTTCCAGGAGCTCCAATTTTCTTTTTTTTATTCTCTCTATGACCATTTTCCTCCAAGTTACACCTCTTTTCTCAGAAACAAATACTTACGACTTGTAGAGAATACTTTTCAGTTTTCAAAACCCTATTTAGATTTTCTGTAATGTCATTATTTTCCGAGTAATTTGACTAGCGCATTTGGCACCTTTAAAAACCCCGGAATATCGGAATATCAAATTTCATAAAAATATTTCGCACCGTTTGTAAATTTTCGTAAAAATTCTATTTAAAAAATTTTACTTTGTCTCTCTGTATCTCGAAAACAAGATAAGATATACATATAGTTTATAAGAAAAAAAATTCTCATTTTTTGACGTACTGTATTGGCGGGAGGTCTTTCTGAAACACCCTGTATTTTGACATATCGGACATTGATATGGTCCAAAATGAGTATAGATATTTTAACTAAATCTCACTAATTAGGTCGTGAGAGGCCTAATTACTCATGGACAATGTTGTATGGTAAGCCATGACAGTGGCAGGTAATGTCATGACAACATTGTTATTTTTTTGATAATTTGTATTATTATTTAATTAAAATGGGTTACACAGAAATAGAAAATTGAAATATTATAGGAATTAAAATGGAGTAATGTTCTTCTTCATACTCTATGAAAGAAGTATAACAATTACAAGATGTCTTATTTTCTTAATAAAAAAAAAACTTCTTTTTGTTTGTTAATAGTATCTCACTTATTGTTAGAGATTGACCCAACAAACCCTACATGACTATGCTCGACAGGGAACGTTCTATCCAAATATGTAAAAATATACAGGATGTTCCATTTAAATTAACAAAGTTAACATCCGCGGCCATTTTGTTTGGACTTCATTTGTATTTCTACTGTCATTTTCGAAAAATTCACAAAAAATCGTGCAACTATAACTCTTAAAACAAAAAAATTAAAGGGGGCTCAAAATATTTTGAAAATTGAACTATCTAAATAAAACTGTTTCGTTACAATTGTTTAACAGTAAATATATTTGACTTCATATCATTACACTTTGAGAGTTAATTAAATTGGCTATATTTATTATTGCTTTATTATTTCTTTTATTGTCTATATTTACCTACGTCATTGATGTAGAAGGACGATTGTATTGTATACTTTGAAATACAAATGATGAGTATCTTCAAACCCCTCGTTGTTGTTGTCAACACCGTTATAATTTACATTTTTCTCTTTTGTATTCAATTTATATCAAAGGCGGCAGTGCTAACATCCATTAAACTGATCGGAAAGAGTAATCGATGTAAAAACGAGCCTTGATGGAAATCATCTTTGAATAATAATACAGCCGGAGTCATAGTGCACCTTCATGTTCTTCCGCTTAAATGCCCCTTCATTATTCATCGCAGATACAGGGTAGGAACTATTTTACTAATCGTCGTTTAGATCTTTAAATTGGTGGAATATGGATGGAAATTGAATTAGGAAGGCTGGGCGATTTATTGCTCGTTAGGAACTTTCCCAGTTACGCGAGAAAAAATGAAAATTATGATAAATAGCGTAACTTTCGACTTAAATTACTTAATTAGGTATAGTATAAATTTCAAAATTCTAAAGACAAAAACAATGGGACCGATTATATGAGATACCCAGATATCTTGAGTAAAAACAATATGTTTATTTTTTAATTGTTTCTGCTTATTGCAGTATGAAACACATTACTTTGAGTCATCAGTATGAACTGAAGAAGTAAATTGAGTCAATCTAAATGTAAAATTACAAACAATATGAGACTGCAATTAGCTGCAATGCCGTACAATATTTAAAGGCAAATCTTGAAATATGAAAGCTTATGTGAGTTTGTATTAATAAATACTTAAATGTTTCGGCTAGTGGTCTAACATTTGTTTCATTGTTGGTTCTACTTCACATGAATGAGAAGAGTATGTTTATCAACTCAAAACGAGAAGTTAATTTTAAATAAATAATTTATTTCCTCAAAAATTTGCCAACTAGAAATGTATACCAGACTGAGACATCAAATGATTTTTAATATTTTAATATTTAATAGAAGAGACGGGGTTATTTAGATGCTTTTGTAAGCATATAAAGTCAAAATGACGTGATTGGTGTACCATGTCATAATTTTCATCTCAACAAGAAAAGTGATAAGTTAGTCGAGTAAGGCTCATCTATAGACTCACATAAACTTCTGTTGCTGCATAGAACTGCATTGTCAAGACAAAAGAGATTAAGCATAATGGTAGCCAAATGCTCAGAGGTAAACTATGAACTTCTTAGAACCATCGAAGAAGTTGATAGCGGATCTACTGAACTAAAGTCGTTGATCATCAGAGGTAACAGTATGACTGAACCAGACATTGCAGACTCAAAATTTGAGTTATATTCGTCTAATAGACGAAAACCTTTGTAGGCTCTGCAGGTAGGAATAATAATAGACAGCAGCCCATATATTTGGTGAGTATGAAGTCTAGCAGGGGTGCACTATCTGCAAAAGCTGGAAGCTAAAATGTATGGGAAGGGACGACTATGGAGAAGAGGATCTGCAATACTATGAAGATCCAGAATAGATCTACCTATTATCCCAGTGAAAGAAATAATGTATACACGTCTAATAATATAATTACCTTAAACTTGCTATGAGAAATAGATTGTTTATTTTGTGCTTATTCATAATATTTTCATCAACATTTCGTCACTAATATAAAATAAATTCCTTGATGTGAGAATGAAGGGGGTTCAGATAGCAAAAATAGTGACTGAGCCACCTTCCTTTAATATAGATACCGTTACTAAAATATATAGCGTAGGAATCAAGTTTTGTATTCTGATGCTAACGAATTTTTATTCTTTCATCTTTCAAAAAAATGTACCAAAAATTAAAAAAAGAACGCGGAGAGATTGTTGACGATTAGGTAGGTATTATATATCATTTTTTATATAGTCATCGTCAAATCAAAGTTTAACTGATTTTCAAGTATGTTTCAGTAGGTTCTATTATTATAAATAGAATTTGTACCACCAGATTCGAATTTAATTGATTATTTTATTTATCCTTTGCTACTTTTTCGTATACCTGCAATTAATAATGCAAATCAAAGTAATGTAGGTGGAAATACAAATATTTATTAAATAAATAGGTTCTATTAATTAAACACATATAGGTATAGCTAACAGCGTACAATAGGATACTGTAAATATCGGATCAAGCATTTGATAAATCAACAATTTAGGTAATAATGTATACCAGAGGTGTAAAATGTGTGAAGTGATGTGGTCCTCAAAGCCTGTTCAGCCTGTTACCAAAATTTATTAAAATATCAAACGTTCTATATAATAATAATAATTAATAATTAATTTATTCACACAAACAATTTTATACATAATAAAATACAGCAGTAAGAATAATAGTGAATAAATAAGTACACAATAAGTGACTAAACACTTGTTTTGTTCATCAAAAGGAATAATAAAATGTATTAAATGAAACAACTTAGTATAATAAAAACGAAATTGAATATAAATCTACAATAAAAGTAAACTAAAGACCTAGTACAAACAAATTATTAAAATACAGTAAGTATATAAAATCGCACAGTATTCCATAAGTGTGTGCCGTACAGGACTATGCATAACATGTAAGTAGTTAAAAAGAATAGTCGGTACTTAGGTATATGTTTTCATTTTAAATTTTATGATAGCATATGATGATACTGATACCTCTACAAATGTACTTTCTGGATTTGATAAAAAATAAACACAAATTTCAATTTATTAGTTTCTTATATCGTTAAATATAGTATATTTTTTAGTGGTATGTTTTAAATATTTGGATGAACCAATATATCGGGTTGGGGAATAAGTAATGTCCGTGTTTTTCAAATTTAGGATGTTATTTTTAACTCTACAATTATTATCAATTAATTAGTTATTAGTTACCTTTTCCCTACGTTCAACAAAATCATAAAACTTGTGAAAGAGTAAGAAACAGTAACAATAAAAAATGACATTGACATTTGTTTCTATGGATTCCATTGCAAAAAACAGGCCACTAGATCTTTTGGGAAAATACACTTGCGTTAAACAGCTCATCTTTTTTAAAACGCAAAAGATCAAAAAGTTAGTAAATGATGGGGCTTTTTATACATAGGTATTTTTTAAAAGGAAAAAATGTTATCACAAAAAATTATAAGAAAAAATGTCATAGGGGTCGATTATTTCAACCCTTTACAAAAATACTTCAGGGTTGAAAAAATTTTTTTGATAGATAATGTTCACCAAGTTTGGTTTCTTTAGCTTGATATACATTAAGGGGGGCGTTTTTATGTGCAATTTTCAATGAATTTTTTGTCCAATTGTTTAAAAAATCTAAGCAAGTTAGAAACGATATCTCTTCACTGTACTACTCATGAAAGTGTTCTTCAGGGTGTGAGATAACTGACAACACATTTTAAGTAAGAAAAAAAAAACATATTTTTTTATCTTACGTTTCCTGAACTTTACACGACTGTTGAACATACAGATAAAAGCGTACGGTATTATAAACATACCCACACCCAGCAGAATGCTTTTAGGATACTATTTATACATGAATTAATAAGAATTATTGAGTAGTTTTATAAATCAATTGGACAAAACAGGAAAGGTACGTGTTCTGATATTTTATATTATCCGTCATCTTTTCATGCCGAGCAATTGAAGAAATCCTTCGTATTTCAACTTTTCTATAGTTTAGACACTATCGAAAAGAGGGCGATAGTCACAGTTGTCGTTCTAAGGTATTTTTTGCTGAACCAGAGCCGGACTAACTTCAATATGTTTGAGTTGTATTTGCGCTGATTTTAGATAATATAAAAGAATGTGATGGCAGTGCTTGTTTGAATGGGAATATTAAGCTTTGCATGTAAAATAATCATAATAATAAAACTGTTATTCCGAGTTCTTACAAATACTGTTAAATACTAGTAAGTTAAAAAATTTTAATTCTGACAATTAATAATTAGTCTAATAGTAAAAGAGCTATAAACACAAATAAATTATAGTACTTAATACACATATTTTGATAATAGTCCAGATAATATAATCGATAATATAATTACTAGAGAAGAAAGAATTAGGCAAATGCCATTCGGTATCAGTCAGACTGTCTAAACTAAAATGGAGCGTGATAAGATAATTAAAATTTACTACACAGTGGCAGTTTTTTTTAGAAGCGGGGGAGTCAGTGTCTCCCTAAGATTTCTTTAAGATATTTTTCACAAATTGATTATTGTATGTTTTACTAGTTATTAGATCCAGTATAATTTTAGAAACCATAATTCTGAATACAGAATTTTGTATGTAATAATTACTGTTGTTTGTTGAAGAGTGACTTCAAGTTATTATTACATTTTTCTTGAGAAGCAAGCCAAATGAGTTCCCCTAAAAATATTTTTTACAATTTAATTTTTCTGTTCGTGTTTTATTAGTTTTTAAACGAATTGTTTATAATTAGCCTCTGTTTAAAAAGTGATTGATTTATGTAGATACTTTACAATTTACAACACATTTTAAAGCAAATGATTCGTTCTCGCATCGTCACGATGAAATAGGTACGGTCACATATTACTAACAATATGTGGTACGGTGGAATACGGAAAGTGCAGGTGTATAGTACAATTCGCCGGCATGCCTCTGATAAAGTGTTTTTAGATGTGTTTAAATAAAGGGCATGTTTTTATGACAGAATAGGTACCTACTTATTATTAATGTAGGTCAAGGAGGAACTGGAGGCAAATACGCTGTGAACAAATGAAATGATGACTTACTAATTAACAATATTTTGTAAATTTGATTATACCAGTTAGATTTTTTTTACAGTTATTTTTGGTTTTACTATAACTGCTTAATTATATGCCTAATTAATAACGATTGTATAGCATCAGTATTTCGTACTTTTTTGGCGGCAGATTAACAAGCGTGCGTTGTATACTAATTTGCTTAACATTATATTTAACATTTTTGATAAAATATTAAATCAAATGTAGTTTTCTTATATACAGGGTGTCTCAAAATTAGTGTCCAATAATTTACCACTTGATTATATTGCGAAAAATAAGAATATTTTTTCAAATAAACATGTGTAGAGAGATGTTTCCTAAGGGAGCTACACCCCCTAAATAGGGCCTCAAAAAAAAATTTTTTTTTAATATTTTCGAAATGGGTTGAAGGAAAGTTATGAATGTTGATACCATGAATGCTCTTAAAAGTCGAAATAGATTATCATAAAATTTTTCAAAAATTTTAATCATCTCAATTGGGGGGGGGTCGTCGGCTAAAATTTGCCACTATTCTTTTGTTTGCCCAAATTTTCAAATTCAGATCAAAACAACATCACCATTTTTTCATAGAAAACTCAGATCAATCAAATTTTATAGCAACAAATGCATGCAAAAATTTGAACCGATTCTCCCCCTCCTCTTGCTCGGGACGGCCCATAACAAAGTTTTCAAAGCACTTTTCACGTTGTTTATTACAATGTATATTGATATGATGACATATGAAAATTCATAATGGTACATGTGCCCATTTTAGCCACTCAAAACAAATTTTTTGAATTTTATTAAGGTAACGTAATAAATTGCTTAAATTCGTTTTTCTTGGAAATGGAGCATTTTATCCAAAGAACTAAAGAGTACCTCTTTTATAAAGGATATGAATATCTATCATATGTTGGCATGAAAACTTGAACTTGAAAATTTCGACAAGTAAAAAAATAGAGGCAAATTTTAGCCGACGATTAAAATTTTATGATGATCTTTTAATGAGCGTCAATTATGTCAAAATTTATAATTTTCCTTGAACCCGTTTCGAAAATATTTAAAAAAATTAATTTTTTGAGGCCCCCATTTAGGGAGCGTAGATCCCTTAGGAAGCATCTCTCGACCCATGTTTATTTGAAAACATACTCTTATTTTTGGCTATATAGGTAATCAAGTGATAAATTATTGGACACTAATTATGAGATACTCTGTATATAAGGAAGCTCTACATTTGATTTAATATTTTATCAAAAATGTAAATTAAAATGTTAAGCAATACAACGCATGCTCGTTAATCTTCCGCCACGTTTTTTTTGAATACCACGAAAATAAAAAACTTTATTAGGCCGACATGCAGGTTTGCTAAAATAAACAATGTTTAGAAAAAAATACACATGCTTACGCTGGAAGTATGGCTCTCGTAATAGTATAAGTAAAATTTTCATATTTTTTATTTCAAAGTGTATAATGGTTAGTTTTCTTATTACTGAATGTTAAGTTTCAATAAAATATATGTTTGCTTATATTTATTTTCTTACAAATCTATGTACAGAGCCACTAAACATGCGTGCAATGTAGGAATAATATATCATTCTCCGTCCCTTGTGCGTTTGCTAGCCTGAACCCATCTCGCTTGCTCTCACAGACCGCTACGATGTTCACGACGGAGACGGAGCCCTTTTATTGGCTGTAATTAAGAAACGCTCCGACTTTTTTGTCTGTAATTTCACTTTTGTGGTCAAATTGTATTCCTAAAGCCAAATTTCATAGTCTGCAGGTGGTACAAATCAAGGAGTTTTTGAAAAAAAAAACAAGTTTGAGTAGCCGCCTCCGGCCAAACGTAGCGATATTTGTTCACTTTAAACCTATTTCAACATTAATGTGCTTATCTTTTGGTACAAATGATGGGAAAAAATCACGCCAGCTCTTAGGCTACAAGTATTTAGTCCAAGCATTATAGAGAAATGCTTACAGAAATTATTACCTGGACAAAAAAAAATGACCGTATAGAAAATTAAATTTTAAATCGAGTTTCTTGTTCTTTAAACTCGATCCAAAATGGCGAACATGGTTAAAAAAATCGCAAAGTTGCAAAAATGGTTTTTCTAAAATAACTAAAAAAATATAGCACCGATCGAAAAATTTTAAAAGAGAAAGTTGTAGGTTTTAAAAAGACCTATCGACTGATTTTTTGTAAGTACCGATTGCTTTGTTACTTTTCGAGATATATCGAAAAAACCGTTAAAAATCTTCTCTTTTCTCTTCTTCTATAACTCGTTTACATTTAGGTTCCCTTACTTGCTATTTACTGCAAGCATAGCCCGCGGCAAGCCAAAAAATACATTTTTGAAAAATTTTAAAATAATAATAAGAGTAAAGAAGAATAATAAAAGTAAAAAAAAATGTAAGTAAAATAAAAAGTAAACATTTACGGGACTAGTTTGCTTCTAATGCGAAAATGACTGTAATATTCGTGTTTAGCTACCCCAGATTAAGTACAAAAGAATTTTTGTACGTGATCCAGAAGCCGAGATATCAAAAATTTTGAAAGCGCGAGACTTTAGACTGCACGTCATCAGTTTTCAGAGCGAGCGCGCGCCGCTTCCCCCTACTTCTCCGGCCGGTCCAGCTGACGCACTCAGCGCTTGCACGCTTCACTTTATTACTCAATTCTTAATTACTAATAGGTACTAAAAATCAAGTAAACATATCCTATTTTTTTTATTTTGAAAATATAAATATTGAATATTAACCTCCATCAAGCGCATCGCTGTAAAAAATGTTAATTGCGTCTTCAAATTTTTTTTTAAATAAAAAAATTATCTCGGCTCCAGAAGGTCGTAGAAAAACATTTTTTTTTTAAATTCGTGAAAAAATGTCAGCAGTTTCCTCCTTTAAAAATAATTTTCATAAAATAAAAATTGAAATAGTTATTTGAAAAAAACACCCAAAAAAGTGAAAATTTTTCATATTTTGATCCTTAAAATTAATAAAATCGTCAACATTCGTCAAAATCAGTCGATAGATCTGTTTAAAACCTACAACTTTCTCATTTAAAATTTTTCGATCGGTGCTATATTTTTTTACTTATTTTAGAAAAACCGTTTTTTGCAACTTTGCGATTTTTTTAACCATGTTCGCCATTTTGGATCGAGTTTAAAGAACAAGAAACTCGATTTAAAATTTAATTTTCTATACGGTCATATTTTTTTTGTCCAGGTAATAATTTCTGCTAATTTAACATTAATCCGTGACAGAATGCTTGGACTAATTTGCAACAAAAAAAAACTGGTCTGCCGGCCGGTAAACACGAACACGTGCTCTTTGTATTGGTACAATTTTGAAATAAATATGGAATGAGTAATGAACTACAATTAATAAATTATGAAAATATTTACCAGAGGATCTGATAAACTATTTTGTTTTTTTATTTCTATTTTTCTCCTATTTTATGTTTCTCAATAGGTTCAGGGTGTTTAATACTACATTAATTATAATTCATAACATATTTTATCTATATATTTTTAAGAAAAATAATGAAATTTTTCTGTACATTTTAATTGTCTGGAATACAGTTGCATTGTTATTTAAAATCATTAAAACTGTCTTTACCACAATGTTTCCATACTTCCAACATAATGATAATAATCACAAATATTTCACAAATATGTCTGTTAAATGAAATTAAAATATATAGAACATTAAGGGTATAAAATGAGCATCATTTTGCATTCGACATGCCCAGTAATAAAGAATCTGGGGAATTTGAAGTTTTTGTCAAAAAAGTTGTTTGGTATATCTAGTGTTTACGAAGATAGTTGAAACCGTATAAAAACTAAAAGTCGGCATCTCTTTCCGGGCACAATAAAGAGATGCCGACTTTTAGTTTTTATACGGTTTCAACTATCTTCGTAAACACTATAATAAATGTTTAAATTTTTGATAGTATCAAGTATAGTATTCCTCTGTTTCCACATCCAATATTTTATTAAAACACTGTAGGTCATTATATTATTTTTCTGTGCAAATATTAAAATTATCTGACAATTCTTGTTCATTGCACATATTTTCCCTAATGCGGCTCTGGACGATAATAGGCTTACCAATGTCCTGAGAATATATAGTTACCGATTAAAGAAATCTTTACGTCGATTGCTATGTGGTATTATGAAGTTGTTCTAGTTTGGCATTACGCTAGTAGAGACCGCCACTTCCTGGATGGATTTTCCACTATCTATCAGGTGCTATCGCTGTCTTACCAAAAGTGCGATTTCTTGTCTATAAAACGGCGCCCTTAAAGATAAAAATGAAAAACCATTTTTTTCTGAGATTTTTGGAGGGGCGTAGCTTTTCAGAGGAGAGTTTTTTCAAAAAACTTTATACCAAAGACCCCTATTAATTTTCATCAAAATCGCCTCTTAAATTTTTCCGGTGTTATTTAGATACACCATTTATAACATTCTGTTATTACTTACTCCTTTCAGTATCTGTGGCTTGAACTATCTGCATTAAGTATAATATAAAAAAAACCGATACAGTTTCAGTGTTTCAGGTTATGAGACAATTTTTGGCCAGCTAGTATCAGCAGCATTAGCTCGAGAACTTATGGCTCACCCTGTAGATACTATTTTCCCTGTTAAACAATGGCCCCTCTGACTTGCAGTTTTACGGCACGTTCCAAGGCCATAAATAAATAAGTAGGGGAGAACACTGACTCACACCCTCGGCTATAACTCCTTCCCCTCTTGGAGAATTATTCGGATTACTGAATAATGCGGCTATGAAAGACATAAATATTACAAGTATCGGAGTGCGAAACAAAACGAGGCAGCTTTCGATGTCCGTAGGCAGATGTTCGTTTTATCATGATTTCCTCGGGGTGGTATAAAGCGGCTGCGTAATTAAAAATGTAATATGTTACATCTGTTTAATGCGGTGTATGTTTGATTTTCGTTAATAATTAGGTTTTATGTTGACGGGTGATTTTGTCTTGGGGATTCGGCTGTTTTTCGCGTTATTTAAAATTGCAAACTTTAATTCATTACGTTAATGAAAAACTTTCAAGCAACGGCAAGCTTTCATTCGGCTAAACACAGGGTTGGTTAGTTTAGTTCTGAGCCTAAGAAAACTCGGGAAATCTGAACAAATAAACGAGAGTAAATCACCATCACATAGGTATCTAAATAATTCAAAGTATCTCATAAATCAAGCCCTTTTCCAAAATTTTGCAAGAATGAAAAAATTAAATAAATACGTATTAACCATAGTATTTTTAAATCAATAAAGTTCACAGGAAAAATTAGGCAGTCAATGAGCAAAGCAAAATTTTACAAAAGGCGTAAGGTAAATGTGCAAAATTTCAGCTGAATATCTTAATAAAAACTAATAAACTATTGTCGTGGTGTAATAGCCCCATGTTAAGGGTCATGTCGCGTATTTACCTTATTTTGGCCGTTATTAGACGTGTTTGACGGGTAGTTGTTTTGGGATTTACCTTTTTCCACTCTTGATACACTCTCGGAACGGTACGGATTTGGAAGCTTTCAATTGAGCCTAGTTGCATTAATTACACAGGCCCTCAAACAGAAATCGAAACGTCCTTTTTCCCAGACTGGGTGACCTTTATGTTTTTGGAGTCGCTGATCATGATCCCAGTGTTAGGCTATTGATTATATCCAAAAAAACAGGGTTAAAAGGAACTATGACATTCAAGCCATTTTTTTGCATGAATCGTTCAGTCATTTTGGATGAAAAAACCGCGGAGTGTTATTAAATTAGAGGGTGGAAATTGGAACTAGGGGTAAAAATGCACCCCTTTCAATTTTTAATTGTAGCTCGAAAACGAAGCAAAATTTCGTTATAGTTCATAGGAAAAATTATTTAGAGAATTGAATTTCCCATCGAAATGGCTTATTTAAAAAATTTAAAAGGAAAATTTTATGCAAAAAATCGTTAATAAACAATTTGGAAAGACGCAAAAAAATCGATTTTTTTATTTTTTTTACTTTCTTACCATTTTTTTTTAGTATAGATAGGTATAGGCGCTTCATTAAAAAAAGTAAATAAAATTTCCTTAAAAAAAGAGGTTGTACAGGATTTTTGGATGAGAATTGACTGAACATGGCCGCTCAAACAGCCAATTTTTCGATTTTCGTCGCGTTTACCTTTATACGTTTTAATTATCATTTTTTGAAAAAAAGGAAGGATTCGTTCAAGTATTTTCATCACATAACTTGTTGGAAGGGCATTAAAAATGAAAAAACTGCGGAGTGCGGTTAAATTAGAGGGTTGAAATTGAAGATAAGGGAGAATATTCACTTTTGCAGTTTTTTAAATATAGCACGAAAACAAAGCAAAATTTCGGCATAGTTCATAGGAAACATTTTGTAGAGAGACGAATTTCCCATCGAAATGGCTTATTTAAAAAATTTAAAAGAAAAAATTTATGAAAAAAAACGTTGCTTTTTTAAAATTGTTTTTAACGATTTCTTGAATACTTTTTTTTTATTATTTTTTGAATAAGCCATTTCGATGGGAGACTCAATTCTCTATAAAATTTTTCCTATGAACTATACCGAAATTTTGCTTCGTTTTCGTCTATATTTAAAAAACTGCAAAAGTGCATTTTCACTCCTATCTTCAATTTCAACTGTCTAATTCAACCCCGCGTTTTTTTCATTTTTAATGACCCTTCGAACAAATCATGTGATGAAAATCCTTGAACGTCTTATTTCCTTCCTTTATTGCAAAAAATGAGAATTAAAACGTATAAGGGTAACCGTGATGAAAATGGAAAAATTGGCTAATTGTAAATTTGAGCGGCCATATATCATACAATTTTCATCCAAAAATACTTTATAACCTCTTGTTTTGAAAGAAATTTTATCTACTTTCTTTTTATGAAGCAATGCCTATAATTATCTTTACTCAAAAAAGAACTAGAGGCAAAAAAGTAAAAAAACTGAAAAAAATCGATTTTTTTTAATTGGTTATTAACAATTTTTTTGCTTAAAATTTTCCTTTTAAATTTTTTAAATAAGGCACTTCGATGGGAAATTCAATTCTCTAAATAATTTTTCCTATGAACTATACCGAAATTTTGCTTCGTTTTCGAGCTACAATTAAAATACTGAAAGGGGTGCATTTTCACACCTATCTGTAATTTCCACCCTCTAATTTAATAGCACTCCACGGGTTTTTATGTATAATGACCATTTGAACGATTCATGTGATAAAATATCTTGAACGTCATAGTTCCTTTTAAAATCCCATAACAATAGCCTCTGTCCATATGACCCCATCATGTCTAGAACAAGATCAAATGAAAGTCAAACACGTTAACTCGAATGATTTTGACCCCGAATTCTGAAAGAGCGGAAAATTTTACGTCCGAATACGCTTTGACCTCTTGGTTGAACCCCGACGACCTGACCATCACTTCCTAATCCGTTAATCCTAGATATTCCGCCTCCCTCCTCCAAAACTCCCTAGACCAACTTGAAACCTGGTGCAACAGGTGGAAAGTCAAAATTAATCCCAACAAAAGTTCGGCTATCCTTTTTCCCAAACGAAAAATCCCACAAAACCTCGACAGACTGACACTATCCCAGGAGCCCATCTCCTGGGAACGACAAACACGATACCTGGGTGTGACGATGGACCAGCGTCTCACGTGGAAACCGCACATCGTGGAGACGGTGGCGCGAGCGAAGACCACCAGGGCTAGGCTCTATCCCTTACTCAAAGGTGGAAACACCCTCAGTTTAAGGAATAAGCGAACGCTTATCAAGGTGGTACTTCAACCGCAGCTAACCTACGCCTCCACGGCGTGGGGTCACGCGGCAAAAAGCCATTTGAAGTCACTACAGGCTGTGGAAAACATAGCCCTCCGCACGGCCACCGACGCGCCCTGGTACGTAAGAATCAATGACATATTACGAGACTTACAATACGCTACACAGACAATAAGACAAAACGCGGAAAAACGGTTTGACGTAGCCGCTAGACATGACAATTCCCGCCTCAGGCAAGCCGTTAACTACGTACCCGACATGACCGACAAACACAAAAGACCTAGACACCAACTTTTTGACCCTGGGTGACCACCCCAGACATCCCCCTCTGCCCGCTAACCTTTTCTGTTTCAGAAACCGCCAGGATCAAGAAATAAAGACAACGACAGACACACAGATACACACCCCCCATACCCTCCTTTCCCCTCCCCTCCCGCGCTAGCCTAAGGGCCACCTTAGCAAAGCGCATCCCAGGCTGCATAGCCGCACTACCCTACCCAACCATACCACACATAAACATGACACCACCCCCGGGGGTTTACACAGACGAGCCGGCGAAACAAGAAGAGCGCCATAAGAAAGGGCCCTAGCCGGCGGGGCCCAGCCAGGACAAAAGGAGGTCCCACAAAGCGCCTACACCGGCCGCATTTGCGGTCGGGGTAGACGACGGATGGGGCCCACCTACGAAGGCTGTCCAGGCCTACACGAGATGAGGCAAGATAAAGAGGGATAATCCCCCTCGATCCCAAATCATTGAGGCCAATTTCTAGCCATAGAATAATGGCGCACGGTTGAACCGACTTCTGAAGGTTATTTGCAGGTCATCTAGGGTCAAATCCTTCTTTCGATCTCTCAGCTGATATATCGGCTAAGAAGCGAAATATTGTATATATTACCTCTATGAAAGTTCAGGGCAATTAGTCCTTCCCTCACGGAAAGAATACGTAATTAACAGTTGAGCGTGATTTCGTGACATGATAGGTTCATAGTCCAAAATGAGAAATCAGTGGAGTGTTCAATTTTGCCTTTACGGTCAGGGTTTCTTTCATTGCAACCTACATTCAACTGAATCGAGGAACAACAACATGGAAATAGCTGGTTTTTATCCTCTTTGGAGTGCTTGAGTTCCCTTGTCATTAGGCTTGTAGGTTACGGTATTCTGAGATTTGGCTCAATCTTCTAAAGAAGTTTAGTTTCGGAGTTCAAACGCCTATGCTTTTTAGGTAATCTGAAAAATTATGGCACTTGAATTACGGTATTTGCCCTTCATTTGGCCCTGAAGTAGACCCTCAAAGTCAGATCCAAGGTAACCAGTTGATGGTCCCCGAGATTTTTGTAGAGGTAATTAATTCGATATCTTGCTTCCAAGATGAGATATCAGCCGGGATATCAAAAACGAAGATTCAAACTAAATGACCTTCAGAGGTTGGTTCGACCAACAGGTCGAAGCGTATTCCGACGTAAAATTTTTCGCTCTTTCAGAATCCGAAAAGGTCAAAAAAATTGTATCATTCGAGTTAATGTGTTTGACCTTTATTTGACCTCGATGTAGACGCGATGGGGTCATATGGACACCGGTATCGTGATCAGAGATCCCAAAAGCTTAAAAGTCACCTAGTCTGTGAAAAAGGGCTATTCGATTTTGGTTTGCGGGCCTGTGTTATGTTTTGTGGACACTTCGTGTATGTTTTTGTCTTGCCTGGCACCGGTTTTGAGATATCTTATGAGTACCTGAGAAATTGGATGTTGGTCTCCAGTGAGTGCCTATAATTTCTTTCGGGCTTCTGGGAGCTTGATATATCCCGTGGGATCTTCACCGCAGGATTGGACCTGGTGCTTGGGGTATAGAAATGACATTTTGAGTAATATACTCGCAAAATTTTTTTAACAATATTTTCAATTATTAAAAAATTTGTTTGTGATGTGATGTGTACTTGATTTATAAAAAAGTTTATACGATGCAATTTTAAAAATTTGGAACATATTACATGTACTGATTAGGATCTGAACTGAAGTCGACGTTCGATCACGTTCCTTGGTTGGTTCGCAGAAGTCTTGTAGCGAAGACCGCCTTAGGTTTGGATAATTGGTCTCTTGAATTTTGCCCATTTGTCAATTGTAGTCGTAGTAATGGATTTGTAGTCTGACGTGATACTGTGGTTTTGTATCGTGGTTCCCCATTTTAAATCTCGCATTTCCTGGAAACTGCGGATATTTTAGGAACATAATCTAGAATATTATTTTCTGCGCCGTAACTTCTGCTTCTCATAGAGGTTAAGTCCCCTCCGACATTACTAATAAAAGTATTCTTTAAACTTTAATTTTGACACCTTGTATATATCCTGAAAAAGATGCGTCTCAAACAATCTAAACGACGTGTACCTACTATAATAAAATTTAGCTTCCGTAAAAGCCCCATTTAACATCTCATTGCCTCACTTAAGATTGATATATTACATGGAAGAGACGATACATTATTTGTATTCCTCAAATAATGGCTACCTATTGACCACATAAAGCATACTCTGTATCTTACATTTTTTTTTTTATAAAAGGACATACAATTCATCATATATGTAGGTATATCAACAAAATTATAGATTGTTTCTTTAATAATCCCTAAGATTATATTTCATAATCAATTATCAATTTGGAAAAATTATGTTTGAAATAAATATGAAACATAAATATATATATATTGTTATGGTATTATGTGTGGATGCGTGTTTGTGTAAGCGCCAACAAAATTTTTTATTGTGATATAAATTAGTTTTTTTTTTGTGTACTGGTGGTCTACCTTTGCCCTACCTAGCTGTCTAGCTCTAGACTCCTCTCAGTAGTCGGTTCTATTCACGATGTGATTCAGCAAGAAACCACACACAGTCACAACTATAAATACAAAAGGTTATTAATAAATGAATTTATTATTGTTTTGTTATATATGTCAAAAATTGTCAATAAGAAATGTTGAACACAATAGTAAATATTTTGAAGTATTTTACACTATTTCCAAAACGTTAAACAAGATGTTATATCGATGCGACTGCTATACTCAAATTTCATGTATGACTGGTTGCATACATTAATAAATTGACATTTTATCTTATAACTTCTTGTTTAATAAATGGTTATTTATTTCTAAGATTAATATTGATAATTTTACAAAGATTGGCCAATTTTGATTATGTTTGATATTGTTAAATAACTTTGTTTAATATGAAATTTGTGACTCTCTAAACTTATTATATACTACCTTTTTACTTTTGAATATCTGGATCAAACTATTTCGTATATGAATTTTACCTTTTTTTCTTTTTTTTTTTATTTGTGCACTAAGGATCAATGGAAAATAAAGGTACCTTTTATACGTATTATCGTTAATGACTTGTCGACTAATTTCTCTCCTTTACTCTGCTTGATTGTTTTCCTTTAATTCTTGTCTATCCTATCTCGCTTAATTTCAGGAACCTGCCAACTATTAAGCTTTCTTACTGGTCTCCTGTTCCCTGCTACTGCTATTCTGTTTTCTTACTGGTCTCCTGGATCCTACTACTGATATTCCTCGTTCTTTTTGTCTTCCTAGACCTTGTTTGTTGGTACTCCGCTCGTATTGTATTTTCTTGGGTCACTTTTTCACCACTTGGTACTTTTATATTCTTGATTTCTCCCAATTGGATCTTTTTATACTCTCTTGCTCATTGACTACTTATATTTTCTATGGGTTTTCTCTTCTTTCTTCAACACCTGTCGTTTTTTCAAAATTTTTCTGTAACTAATCAATAATATCCAATTTCTTTTCTATTTTTACTATCTTGATTTTTCTTTCCCTTGTAAAGGCCTTTCCACATATCTTTTTTTTTTAACGTGCCATTTTCCTTTTGCAATTCACTTCACTTTATCCTTTACACTTATACACCCTATTATACTTTCTTTAAAATAAATTTTGACTTATACTTCAAAATATTTCTTATTTTATAATATTATTTGACCTTTCTATTAACTACTGAATTCCTTGTGAATCCCACTTTAAATTTGACATTTTTCTGACATATTCCTGTAGTTAATGTACAAATTTGTCTTTAAATCTTAATATCTTTTATTAACTATTATTCTACCTTATTTTTTAACTATTTAATAAAACTCTGGCATTTTAACTTTTGTTTGATATCTACCACTTCTGCATTTTAATTAATTTCAACTATATTTTTCTTATAACATCGCATATGCTCCACTTGACTAAAATGATAATAAATTTTATACTTGAATTTGAAATTTGTCCTGATCTACTAATCCAACTTTCTTCTACTGATTCCTAATACTTATTCAATACCAACAATTTTTTTTTATGTAATCAAATAATTTTCTTAATTTTATAATAACCATTTCAAACCATTCCCTTTACCGCTTTGTCTTTTAAATAGAAATTTAATTTAAATTTTAATTTACTCTCGTTAATCTGATTTCATCTCAATATATAATATCACACCATGTCACTGTATGCCTTTACAGTACTAAAACATTTTCATTATATTAAAATGCAAATGTAACGAGTGTTTTAAGCAGAAATATCCATTATGTATAAAATTCATTTACTCGATTATTTCCAAAAGGACTAAAAGCCGTGAATTTCGGACATCAGTTTACACTTTATTATTATATGACAAATTCAGACCGACATATTTTAAATTACAGACTTGTTTTTAGTGAAAAGATTTCATGTCTGCATTTAACATGCTGAAAAATAATTTTACACTATTTTGTCGGTTGGCTGCAGTTTTACTAAAGCTCGTTGAAAATGAACGTAGTTATAATGGATAAAATAAAACACCTCATCACTGATATATGTATAAATGAATTTAATTATATATTTATACAAACACTGACAAATGACAACTTAACTGACAACTCAAAATAATTTTTGTCGTGGCATTCATTTAAAAAAAGTACCTGTAGAATATTATAACTCAATTTACAATAAGAAGTATAAGAAGAAAAGAGATTATGTCAAGGATCGTCTTGTAGTTGGAAAATGATAAATCGGTAAAAGATATCATCCTGTATACAGAGTGTCCTATTTTAATCGATTACCCCGAGTAACTTGCAGAATGACCTCCAGTTGAAAATCTTCCAGAATAAAAGTTTTAAGGGCCGCTTCCGCTCTGATCTCTGAAGTTCGAGATACCACAGGCGACGTTTGATCACATTTCGGCGTGATTCCGCGAATTTTCGGATATTGTTGACTTTCCGGTAGTATAATCTCGTCGTTATTCTAGATTTGTGTGAGACAACTCAGTGTCATATTAAAGTTTTCAAACGAGATGAAATTTTGTGCAACGCTCAAGGGTGATCGGTTGGTTGCTCTGCCAACAGCATCGGACTCTCGCAATGCCATCTGCTGCAACTCGAAGTGTTTAGAGAAGCTGTGGATAGTTTCAACGGTGAAATTTTAAACATAGTAAAAATTCGTTTTCCGCTTAACGACATATGTTTTACCAGAGATGGTCAGCCTTTGGGTGGGCTTTCTGGGCGAGGGGGCTCCGCAAACGACTTCGTAGATCATATTCGTAAGTTGTATGAAATTTGAATTGTACTTGGGACTTATATAACACCAACATATACTTTTATAAAACAAACCTATGTTTGTCGCAACAGGGTGAATTTATTTACAAAAGAACTCAATTTGATTTGTAAAAGTTGATTTGCAAAAGGGTGAAATAATATTCAAAATATTGAATTTAGAGAGCAAAGCCGTTTTGCATAGATACATATGTGCATTAAATTACAAACAGCTGCTGCAGAAATAATTGTTGGTTACGATATATAGGTAGGTACATATGTGTCCATTACATATCAAGTATCTACACAAAGTATGCATACTTACTGCTTAATTAAGATTTCCATAGATTACATATTTATTGATTTAGTAATTGCTGTTAAATATTCTCTATTTACTTAAGTAATTGTAATAAATACAATTTTGTATTTGCTAATAAATTTGTATTTCATATAATTTCATTTTACAAAAACTTAGAAAGTTAAAATATTTTTTAAGAAAACTCATTTTGCAAAAGTAGTGGGTACGAATTTTGAATTTGATTTATAAACGAATAAATTTAATTTGCAAACAGTTAAATTAGGAATATAAAACCCAAACTACTGTACTAAAAAATTTGGTACAGTTGTACCTACTTGTTTTAAAATAATAAACTTTTTTGTTTTAATTAATTTTAAGAGAAAGCTTATTTAACAAATTCAACGATGTAGTTTAAATACGAGGTAAATTTCTGTACTAACAATTTTTTCATTTTAAAAACCTCAAGCTTGAAGTATACAGCGTGGCCAAATGAAAGCGAAACAGAGCCATTTTCAGGAACTGCATCAAGATTGTAGAAAAACGCTCAGATCCTTCGATTTTAGATTAAAGGGGGACATTCTTTGCTGGTATTTTTGACTCCGCCACTTTCACCCCCCAAGCAAGGGTAAGCATCACCCCAAAATATTTAAATGGCATTGGGGGTTGAGTAATATTTATTTTGAAAGCTCCTACAATTCTCTTTACAACAGACTTTAAATTGTATCATTCCGCCCAATACTTATTAAGAATTTTGATTTTAAAGTTGAAACTTATGTACAAACAATTAGTAACGGTAAAAATGTCAGTCATACGAGTCAAGTACGCCAATGGTATAAATTTAGTATTTCTTGCGTTACATTGGTTTTTGGCGATTTGTTATCACTTTCGTAAAAAAAAAACACTATTGTAAAAAACAGAAATGAATGCTATACACACACAATGAACGTAAAATTAGTGGATTCCAAATTATTTTCTAGTATTACTTGGAAGCGTTGGTTGGTAGTTTATTTAATTGTGTTTTTGAAAATTAATCACTGTGGTTTATTCCATTGCGGAAAAGGTAGATATCATTTCGCATTACTTTATGAACAATAAATGTGCGAATAGAACAGCTCAGCTATTTAATAAACAACATCAAGATCAACATGTCAGGAGGAAGTATGTTCTAGAGTTAGTAAAAAAATTTCAAGAGACAGGGAACGTAGCCAATAAATGACGAGAAATTGAAAAACCTATAGTTAATGAAGCTAATGAAGTTGCAGTTTTGGGACAAGTTCATCTTGATCCTACATTCCATAATAAATTCCATCCATACAAAATACATTTAGTCCAGGAACTTCATGAGGATAATTATGATCGCCTTTTGCAATTTTGCGAAATAATGAGTGAGCGAGTAGGGAACGATCCACAGTTCATTTTTAAAAATTTTTTCTGATGAATGCAGTTTCTTCTTGAACGGGACGGTAAATCGTCACAATTGCCGCTATTGGTCCGATTCAAACCTAAGAGTTTTTCACGAGGTGCAACCACATCGACCGAAAAAATTAAATGTATGGGCTGGAATTTTCGGTGACCGGCTGGTGGGTCCTTTTTCTCTACCTAGTAATTTGACTGGCCAAATGTATTTGCAATTACTGGAAGACGTTATTAACCCTGCATTGACTGATATTATTGAAAATTTTCCAGAGTATGATGAAGATCATTTGATTTTTCAACAGGACGGTGCTCCTCCGCATTATGTGTTAATTGTCCGTCAGTATTTGGACCAACGTTTTCTACGGAATTGGATTGGGAGAAAAGGCAGCATTGAGTGGCCTACACGATCACCGGATTTATCGCCCCTTGATTTCTTTTTGTGGGGATACTTAAAAAGAAAAATCCATAAAACAGCCAGCGTCGCTGGAAGATTTGCGTCAAAGAATCGTCGACGAATGCCGTCGAATCACTCAAGAAATGCTTCGGAATGTGGGCGAACGTTTCGAACAGAATCTTTATTCTTATATGGAAGCGGGCGGTCATCAGTTTGAACATTTAATCAACCAAGTAGTAAGTAAGCAACTAAACATAATTTAAATTTTAAAATGTAAGTTTTTTTCAAAGCATTGGGCGGAATTATAAAATTTAAAGTCTGTTGTAAAGAGAATTGTAAGAGCTTTCAAAAGAAATATTACTCAACCCCTAATGCCATTTAAATATTTTGGGGTGATGCTTACAGTTGCTGGGGGGTGAAAATGGCGGAGTTAAAAATACCAGCAAAGAATGTCCCCCTTTAATCTAAAATCGACGGGTCTGAGCGTTTTTCTACAATCTTGACGCAGTTCCTGAAAATGGCTCTGTTTCGTTTTCATTTGGCCACCCTGTATAATTCCTCTTATTTCCAGCTACAGCTTCGGTTATAAAATTCATTTTTTATATGAAATGTAAGAATACCAAAAAAATATTCTGTTGAGAAAGATATCGCAATTGATGAATTTTGAAATTATTTATCTAAATATGTAATTAATTGTACTATACTGTAGGTCTCTAAGAAAAATCGTAGCTACCTTTTTTTTTCTAACGTTTGTAGCATTCCGAGTTATGATTTGAATAATGGGGACATTTCAAATCATTCTTTTAGAAAATTCAAAACATAACATAAATCAAAAGACGACATAGTGCCTTTAAATATGTAATATCTGAACTAGGTATATATTTTAGATTCTTCCGTATTGCTTAATATACATTTGAATGCATAACTGTGCTCGCCGTTCTCCAAAGGAAGAAAACAAAAGGACAGAAATAAATAATATTTATTTCGCCACAGATATCCATTCCGTCTGCAGATATTCCCAATAAAAACTTTCCATTGCAAAAGCGCTTTATTCTCTGGGGTATCCAGGCGGGTAAAAGTGTAATAAATATGTCTGCTGAACGTAATAAGGGCAGTGGGTTAGATGCTGAAGAATGCAGAAGTATGTAGCAGGAAATTAAGTTAGAATAAATGAGTTTCGTTCAGAAGTTTTAATCACTTTATTTTATGATTATGGGTGATCTTATAAAGATTATTATTTCTTAATTCTCACTGCAACTCAATGTCTACTGACACCAATCACTGCTTTGTATCACTGGCAGAGAGCCTACTAATCTGTAGGTACTATAAATGCATGACTGCGCGAAATAAGGTTTTTTAACTAATGATATTATAGGAAGCAACTGCTCTGTTTAATGAAGCCTCGTCCAGCATCTAATTACATCTTAGAACTTTTTTGTTCTCTTCAGTTGCCTACAGCTGTCTACTAGATATTGTATATGTAATTCAGTGCTGAACGCAGCTTTGGTCCTCAGAGTATTCTATTTTATGTTACCAGTACAACCTTTTATCTTTGATATCTGAGTATGTCTTTAGGTTATAATACAATTTTGTAAAAAGTATTAACTTAATCAACTAGGTTTGTTTTAATTTCACTTCACAATTTAACTAAAAGTAAGTTTAAATCGAGGTTGAGATAATGTTGCTTTGTTATACTAACTGTGTTTCTAAAATATTATACAGAGAGAAATATTGTTCCGAAAATATTTTACAGAGCGAATTATATATTATGAAATATTATAGAGAGAATTATACAGAAAATATTATACAAATACAAATATTTAAAGGGGTGAAAAAGGAGCAAAAACTGAGTTAACTGATGTCACAAACTTGTATCGGAAGTTTAATGTCATAGAGAAAAAGCTAATTAAAAATGTGTTTAAAACTATTTTGGAACTACTGAAATACATGTATTTTATTGCGACGAGTACTTACAAAAAATTCTGTAACATTTTTTACGAGTTTGTAGGTTTCTTATGTAGCCATACTGTATTCGAAAGTCAGTTTGTATTACATTGTTGTAATGACCATATTTCCATGTTTTCTTTTGAAAATGACGCACTTATTTAGCAATCCTACCAGCAATCACATAATTTCGGACTCTTGATGCATAAGATCCATGTATGTGTAGTCACAATTTAATAGTTCTCGCGTAACCTTGGGTTTATGGCGCTACGGGATTATGAAGCTACATGATTATGAGTTTATTCTGTTATGAGATCATGAATTTAAATATTTTTCGAATCACTGATTACTCAAGTCAGTTTGGATGTTTTATAAACTATGTAAATAGGTTTTTGAACGTTCTAGAAACTTTAGTTTCGTTGTTTTTCAAAGTCAGTTTGCATCAACGTAAATATTTGTGTTTCTCTTACGCTGTACTTGCACGGAAATTAATTACAACTCAATTATAAGTTCAGATAAACTCAAAATCGATACAAACAGCTCAGGGCAAGCGAGGATGTGTTTCAACTAGAAATCTGGTTCATTGAAACGGTAACAAAATGTTTTATACAGGTAGCAAATAGAATGATTAACACGGCATTGCTTGTTCAAGGTTAGAAACAGTTTCATAAACAGGTGTTGCGATTAAAACTTTCCAGTCCGATATTTTGAGTATCAGAAGACATGCTTAAGGTTTGCAATTAATTTTGTGAATTAAATTTTAATTACTATAATACTAGTACATTAATGACAGGACATTTTAAATTACCTATATATTTTTTTAAAACAGAACTAAGTATCATTTCTTGAGAATATGAATATGCTGCTTCAGTGGTTTCTACATAGATCTGTTTTAGAGACAATATTTTAGGTCTCGAATTAGGACGTATAGATTTCCATAACCTGTATTGTACTTACAGATATGTAAGAAAGTATAGGTAACAATTTACTTATTCGTTTATTTAACCAAATCTTAATCGAGACTCAGTATATTATTGTTTTTAATTATTGTAATCAAACCACTGCACTTAAACATAATTTTCACTAAAATAAGCGAATTAACGGACACTTGTCCAGCACTACATGCCACGAGATGACCTAATGGGGACGATGGGAATAGATAAAGACAACACACGACAATCATAGAATGTGGTGGGGTCACCAAATAATGAGAACATTTACTCCGTATTAGCTGCAGGTGTACCAAATACGAGTTTATCTGCAGAATTTATTTAACGCGTACCTATATTTGAGTGAAACTACTCAGTTTTAGTTCAAATATTATCACAAATGGCAGAACTGATTTTTTATTTTGGTTTTTGAGGTAATAGAATGGAGGATTTTAAATGAGACACGCTGTACCTAAATAGAACAGTAGAATTTTTTTTATTTCATTGTTTTCTAAAATTTTTAATTTGAAATGGAAGCATTCATAATATACTGTAAATTGTAATTCGATCTGAGTGAAAGCAAAAATATCCTGAGTGAATTCATTGAGTGAAAACATCGAATTCATTTTCAGTCAATATTATAATACAAATTTTAATTATTTTAATGTGACTTTTATTATATAAAAAATTCTGTTAAAAAATGACTTTATTTGAGAGTAAACTTGTGGAAGAAATACTTTTTTTGGAACTTTCGGGAATAAATCTTGATTGCAATTTTAAGGTGGCATGTTGTGCGTAAGGAAACCTGATTACAACAAACAAGTGAAAAGTTTGGGAAGTTTTTTACAAGTCAATCCAAGTTACTTCTGCGGTAACATATTTTACTAACGCTAATTCTAGCCTGACTTCTTAGGGAGAAGTTTCAGTTTAATTGCGGTACCTTAGGAACATTTAGCTAGTTAAGAAGACTTCTACAGTAGTCACATTTCCTGGGACTATTATAATTAATTTTTCTTTGCTGGTTCTGTTATACGACTGTAACTTTAGTTTCATAAATACGCCTTAAGAGAGAATATAATGCCAACATTTGTAATGCATTGTGGGTAGGTAATAAAGATTTTAAAGTTGTTCGCGGGATGATTGTCGGTAAGAAATACTTGAAAACTATTCTGCAGGAGATTCCCGTGTACTTTACGCTTTGTATGAAACTTTACATTCATATAATAAAGAGGTAAGTTCCTCATTTTAAGTTTTAATTAAGAACTTGGTTTCTTTAATTTCGTTCGTAAACTGTTATTTCTCATATAATTGTATTTTCATATGCCATAACCTTTCCCTTCATTTTAATAATTTTAGCCGTCGAGGGATATAACGACAAAATAACAAGAAATTAATGTCTCAATTCTTTGTAAAAGTTACAACATTAGGGAAATATAAGAAGAAAAGTCGATCGTGTGGTTTCTTGTATATTCCTAGGAGAAACAAACAGTTGCGTTTGATATTCGAGTTAAATTGAGAGGCAAAAACATTAATTCGGTTCTTTTAAGAGAAAGGTTATTTATTTTCGGCAGTTTTCATGCAATGAGGCTATTTTATTGAAGCACCCGCTTTTATTTCCTGATTTTTGAAATCTATGTAAAACTTTCAAATAGTGTAACATCGTAACATCATGAAAATCGTATCATAAAACAAATAACAGAATAAATTGAAGTGAAATATTATCATTATTTGATATAAGAGTGCCAAACTATACTACCGAGTCAAATTAATTTCTATAATTAGATCAATCTCGCACTAATGTTGGATTATATTCTCCCATTAATGATATTAGTAAGGCTGTTAATGCGCTGCCTCAGGATTTTGATATCCTTGAGGCATCGTGGTGTCAACTTACGAACAATAAGTTCATAAAAGAACTCAGTTAGTATTTACTTATAACTGATGATTGTCTTGCAGTACTTATTTTATTACATTTACTTATTTCTCAATTTAAGGTAACTATTGTTTATTGTAAATATTTATTTAGAACAACTGTTATTATTTCGATTGTATCAATTGGGTTTCCTGTAGATGCAAAAATTAAATTCACGTAAATTAAATAAGTAAATAAATAATCGTCACATAATAATAAATACCAAATTACTAGGCTAATCTGCTAACCACAAATTCCTTGTGCAAAAGTAATTAGACTTTTTTATGCCATTTTTAATTTCGGCAAAAAATAAAATTTTTTTATGAAATACATAGTAAAAATCCGAAAAAACTATTTTAAATTAAATATTCAATATGTATACCTCCTTTGCGAAAGCAAACTCGAGTTCTTTTAATAAGAGATAATTTAATATTCTGGAATTTTGTGGTTTTAACATAAACTGCGCAACATCTTCAGCTATACACCGTTTTAATTGTTGCTGACTTAGACCTCTTTTATGCACGCGTTTTTCTCCTCTCAACGCGGAGTTGACAAAAACGCCGCGTTTCAAGATACCCTGAATAGAGTTACTACGTTTATGCATTTTACGCTCGTTTATTTGCTCTCGCGTTTTCAATTCTGTCGCGATGGCTTTACAGAACGCTTGGCGACACGCGTTCCGAAAAAGCACGAAAGTATATCGGCGTTTTTATGCAAAGCGCTCTTTGTCGCAAGTCCAGTGGCTCTGTCTGTCAAGAATAGTTTTAGCACAGTTTGTTTTAGTTTTAGTTTAGCTATTGATCAAGCGGGACATGGATGCAATGGACGCAATTGAATTCTATTTCTATTAATTGGATGTACTGCCCATCGCCTCTTACGTTTTCTATTACATATTTTTTTATAGCACAAATACAATATACACGGATCCATTTTCANATCTCCTAAACGGTTGGCTTTAGCCATTTTCAATAAGTATACCTTTTTTGTTCAAAAAAGTCCAATATTTCATATTTTGTTACTAAAAGCTGTATACGGGGGTTGACAAAAAAGTTACTACATATTCAATGCATAACGTTGCCTGCAGAGGGCGCCTCGTACTCGACACTCAAAAATCATTATTATATTATTTTTCCAATTACTAAAAAACCTCTCTGTTGAAAATTTGAAACATTTCTGACTAAAATTATAGAAATTATTAAGGAAAACCCATTTTTTATTTTTCACTTTGACACCCTGTATCTTTTTTATTATGCGACTTGGGATATAGGTATATTAGGTTAAATCGACTTTTTTTCACCCAGGGAATCTCTGGTATAATTTGTGCCCCTCCATTTAAATACAACCTGTATGTCTAGCTATTATTCTAAAATCAACCCCAGGTGTTTCTTCGACTATTTGTAAAATTTGTTCTTTCTGAATTGGTCGAAGCTCGCGAGGTCGGCCACATTGACCCATTCTCTGTGGTGTAAATTTGACAGATTCTCTTAGGCGATGATTTATTTTTAAGAAAAACTTCCTCTTTTAATGATGCCGATTCGGACATCTATCGGTCTGTTCTCAACTTTGTTATTATTAGACATTACATTAGTATTTCAATTCAGTTTAACAGCTATGATATTGCTATATTGTTATAGTTTTTCCGATCTCAACTGAAGAATCAAGAGGTTGGCAGTATGTACCAGGTTCGGTCGCTGATGCAGCAACTCATTGCATTGCATTGAAATAATTGAAAAAATTGTTCCCTTATTTATTTCGCCATGCCCATATACATGTCTGGTCGAACTAAACCTGGAAGTGGAAGAAATGTATACGCCCAGTTGAAAAATACGCAAGCGGGCAAACGGCATATAACACAGCTGCACTGGGCGACTGGGCAATAAATCTCAGTTGTTGGCAAGTGGTTAACAAACTGCCTAGCAGTGCAGTGCAGCAATGTGGAATTTGGTGTGATTCAGGTAATTTTAATTTATTATGGTCACCTTCTATTAATCATTCATAGTACAATTGCCAAAGGGAGAAATAAGAGTGATATTTTATTTACTAATATTATTACAACATGGCATTTTGGAGACCTTTTGAAACGAAACAAAACGAAATTTACCATGAATATAATAAAATTCTTTGAGGACATAAACAATTGAAATATATTATTGGCCAAATAAAAATATAATACAAATTTTCTACACATTATATACAAATTATTGTAATTTTTACATTTAGCAGACAGCTTTTTAGGGACGCGTATGAAACTCATTAAATTTTATTGCTAGGCGTTTTTATACATGTCCAACTGACTCCGGAAAGACATACGCCTTACGTAATCTCTTATTTCTCGAATCATGGAATAAAGTGGAATTTTTGACATTGGAAGTGGCATACATAGAGTTTGATTTACTTGATGAAATTGCCAAAGATAAATTTCACTTCGATGTTTTAATACTAAAAAAATGTGAGATGTAAGCGGCCTGATATGAATGGTGAACAGCGAGTGACACATTTCTTATAGTGAGACAGTTTTTAAGAGACAAAAATATTCATCACTCTTTTCCAACCTACTTTTTCATCGGACCGTATCATTTGCGCCTTGTCCCCAAATATGAAATTCCAGTTAACAGGGTGTCGTTCTCATTATATTCGAGAAATCAAAAAGAAATTGCAACATATTATAGACACATTATGCTGGCTATGCCGTACCGAACGAATCTTCCTTATTCTGAATATTTTAAAGCGTAATCCAGGAAGTTATTAAACCCTAGGAAGTATACCCGATTGAAAGTGTTGCTGCGAAATAGAATTATGCAACTTTGTTATACACAGAGCAGCCGTATGACGCGGATGACGCCTCAGTTTCCCGATAGATTTAGTGGGAGAAGTTCCGTCCCCAGGGGTGTAATAAAAATTTAATTTCGGTTGTTCTGGCCTGGACTGATACTTTCTGCTGCGTCCTAGTTTCGTGGTTGCGGTGTTCAGCACAAAATACGGAGTTGGCAGATCATACGGCAAACGAACTAACATATTTCCGCATAATTTCCGCACAAAACTTATTATTTCATTTTAACCGGAACAAATGGATTAGTTAAGTAAATAAATAAATATTATATTATAATACAATGATATCAAACTAGGTAAGAAAACCTTAAAGCAAACTCGATGAGTTTAAGTGCACCATGTGAAGAAGATGAAATATTAATGACGCAGATGTTTGATTTAATTTAATAACAGTTTTTTAAAAATATTTTCAAATTTATTTGAATTAGCTGTAAAATAGAGTAACAACGCTAGAGCTAATAATAAAATTATATTTAACAAAAAACAGAAATTCATGTTTATTACAAACACTATGAAAACTTAATGTTGTGGATAGAGAAGAAAAGAGTGTTAATAAATAGTAATGTTAATGTACATGATGGAAACAATCAAGATATATAAATCTTCCGGAATTTGGTGCATACATTGCAAACCACTAACAATGCTGTGAGCAGATTTATCGTTCTATCACAAATTGCATGTATTCATGAAAGGAACGAACACGGGTTATTAAAGATTTAAAAATAAAACTAAGGCACTGTTTACAAAAAAAAGGTATACCTACGTAAATTTTCCATTCGTGCTCCAAATAATGCTTTCCTCTTTGTAAACGTTCTCGCTATTTGCGATTGTTTTGACTTATGCGGGAGGTACTTGTGTTGAGAATTGTGTCTGGTTATTTGCTTTTGTCAATCGGAAACTGAGAATAGCAGAAAACTTGTTATACGTATATTGAGGAGTTTATTAAGTAATATTCCAAATTCATTGCTAGAGTCGTTAATAATGGATGAACTAGTGCCATGTCAACACTTCCAGTTAATGTTCCTTCTATTTTTTTCTAAATTATTCGGAAAAATCATTAACAGTAGAATTGTAAGTTTTATAACCAGTTGTAAGTTGCTGTCAACCAGCCAGCATGGCATTCCCACAAATTATTTAACAAATACTGCAGTATATTCTTTATTTAGTAATATTTAAAAACAGCTTGATAAAGGCAAAATTATACTCTCGGTTTTAGGGCAAGTGCAGCCTAGCGACTTGGAATTCATGTCATTGATATTAAAAGTCAAACAACGCTGATCGCAGTAATCATCTAGAGAAGGCTCGCGATGCTCGTCCACCTGTTGGTGGCTTGTTGCAACGAAAGCTGAGCATTAGAGAGTTCCTCAAGGAAGCGTTATTTCTCCGTTATTGTTCTTACTTTTTCTTAATGTTAATATATTTTCAGTCCGATGACATAGAACTGGTGATGTTTGCCGACGACACTGCTATTAAACAGCTAACACTTTGCAAACACAAGTAATTACAATTCTTCAAGTATTTTATACCCAGTATAAAATGAAGATAAATTCATGGTCGGATTCATTCAAAACGGATTATTAGTTTAACTCAGATTTATTGATTTAACTTTGAATAATAAGTGTACTTTTAGAAAATGTCATTAATACCAAATTTCTGGGCCTATATGTGAATAATAATCTCTCTTCTAGTCAATACATGTTGACTATGTTGCTGGCAAATTGAATTCGGCAGTTTTTGCAATAACAAACTTGAAAAACATTATTAATAAAAAATATTTTATAAATATTTATTATCCTGTAGCATGTTGACATAAAATATTTAATTAATATACATATGCAGGGTGTTAAGGAATAGGTGTTACAAACTGATATGGTATGTAAAAAATCCAAAAATAAGTGCTGTTTAATTAATAAACATATGTCCTAAAGCGGCTCATTTTCGAGATACAGGGCGTTGAAATTTAAAAATAATAAACTATTTTTTCCTGTAGCTCCGGTATTAGTTAATATTTCTTTATCAAACTCAACAGACAGATTTACTAGCTTAAAGGATGCATAAATATGGCAGAAACCATTTATTGGCTTCTTCTAGTGGCGTGCGATAGGTGTCGTTTCACCTTTTATCCCCCCTAGATTGTGCGGCACTGTACAAATATTAGTTTTTCGTATGTTTTTGAATTTGCTAGTATTTTTTACGTAAATAATGTATACTTGTTAGGCTTCCATAAAATGAGTATTATCAAGTTATTAACATTGACATTACTGAGGTCACCTTATGCTCCAAAAACTATGTTTTTCTATGCTATGCTAGTTTTCGAGATACAAAAAGTTAAAGTTGTTTAAAAGGTATTTTGATTTTGCACAAAAAAATTACAGTAAATGCTCAAAATTACGGCCACCAGTAGCGATACAAGCGTTAATTCTTCGAAGCATATTTGTGTACATTCGGTCAAAAGTGCCAGGCGTCGTTTCGATCTCCTGCGCTGCAGCTAGAATGCGTGCTACCAAATCTTCTTCTGACTCAACAGGAGTTTCATAAACTAGACTCTTCATATGGCCCCACAAATAAAAGTCAAGCGGGGTCATGTCTGGGGAACCTGGTGGCCTCGCCATAGGTCCTCCACGGCCAATCCATCTTACACCGAATTGTTGATTAAGGTGATCTCGGACAACAAGCGAAAAGTGCGCTGGCGCACCATCATGCTGCAGCCACATTTCCTGTCGAATGTTCAATGGCACATTTTCTAATAATTCTGGAAGTACTTGTTGTAGGAACGTTAAATAAATAGGACCTGTAAGATGATTTGGAAGAAGGTGCGGATCAATTAAGCGCCCGTCAATTATACCAGCCCAGACATTGACGCCAAACTTCTGCTGAAATCTAGTGGAGCGAATGGTGTGAGGTTTTTCTTCAGCCCAGACATGGTTGTTGCTTCTATCCTATTAATAACTTCTTCTTAGAACCTTATTGTTCTGCGGTTTCTCCTTACCCCGCAGTTAACCCTATTTGTTGTAAAAGTTCCTGTTTCCTGCAACCTGCGAAACACTCTTCCAAATATCTTATGTG
The DNA here is from genome assembly GCF_000390285.2 of Anoplophora glabripennis. Classification (NCBI taxonomy): domain Eukaryota; kingdom Metazoa; phylum Arthropoda; class Insecta; order Coleoptera; family Cerambycidae; genus Anoplophora; species Anoplophora glabripennis. Next base: position 739,808 of record NW_019416275.1, on the reverse strand, counting down.
AAGGGGTTGGACGATTTGGAAATCGGATTGAGTATAACCGACGGGCAGCCCTGCCATTACAACGCGCTTGACCGTACATTAATATCATGTTTGCATAATCAGAAGTATATTTTAAACGAATGGATAAAGATATCTATATAATAATTAAAACTTACAAACTAAACTTTACACTAAAATAACAATAATAATTAAAAACTGCCTCGTTTTACAACCGAAAATAATTTAACATTAAAATACATAGTAATGTCAACGGCAAATGTTTTTTTTTCCAACATTTTAAACTTGCTTGAGGAATACGGAAACCTTGAATGTTTTGTATCTCAAAAAGAAAAAGCGACATATGTATGCATTTACTAAACAATTTCGTGAAAAATTTACTCAACATGTCACTTTTTAAAAAATTTTGGTTTTTGGAGCATAAAGTGACCTCAGTAATGTAAATGTTAATAACTTGATAATTACTCATTTTATGGAAGTCTAACAAGTATACATTATTTACGTAAAAAATACTAGCAAATTCAAAAACATACAAAAACTAATATTTGTACAGTGCCGCACAATTTAGGGGGGATAAAAGGTGAAACGACACCTATCGCACGCCACTAGAAGAAGCCAATAAATGGTTTCTGCCATATTTATGCATCCTTTAAGCTAGTAAATCTGTCTGTTGAGTTTGATAAAGAAATATTAACTAATACCGGAGCTACAG
>NW_019416275.1:714534-739062 GCF_000390285.2 Anoplophora glabripennis | reverse complement strand
GCGGTTTCTCCTTACCCCGCAGTTAACCCTATTTGTTGTAAAAGTTCCTGTTTCCTGCAACCTGCGAAACACTCTTCCAAATATCTTATGTGAAGGGGTTGGACGATTTGGAAATCGGATTGAGTATAACCGACGGGCAGCCCTGCCATTACAACGCGCTTGACCGTACATTAATATCATGTTTGCATAATCAGAAGTATATTTTAAACGAATGGATAAAGATATCTATATAATAATTAAAACTTACAAACTAAACTTTACACTAAAATAACAATAATAATTAAAAACTGCTTCGTTTTACAACCGAAAATAATTTGACATTAAAATACATAGTAATGTCAACGGCAAATGTTTTTTTTTCCAACATTTTAAACTTGCTTGAGGAATACGGAAACCTTGAATGTTTTGTATCTCAAAAAGAAAAAGCGACATATGTATGCATTTACTAAACAATTTCGTGAAAAATTTACTCAACATGTCACTTTTTAAAAATTTTTGGTTTTTGGAGCATAAAGTGACCTCAGTAATGTAAATGTTAATAACTTGATAATTACTCATTTTATGGAAGTCTAACAAGTATACATTATTTACGTAAAAAATACTAGCAAATTCAAAAACATACAAAAACTAATATTTGTACAGTGCCGCACAATTTAGGGGGGATAAAAGGTGAAACGACACCTATCGCACGCCACTAAAAGAAGCCAATAAATGGTTTCTGCCATATTTATGCATCCTTTAAGCTAGTAAATATGTCTGTTGAGTTTGATAAAGAAATATTAACTAATACCGGAGCTACAGGAAAAAATAGTTTATTATTTTTAAATTTCAACGCCCTGTATCTCGAAAATGAGCCGCTTTACGACAAATGTTTATTAAGTAAACTGCACTTATTTTTGGATTTTTTACATACCATATCCGTTTGTAACACCTATTCATTAACACCCTGTATACTGTGGTTCATCTACAGATGCATACCGAATATTTATTTTACAATAATGAATATTACATAAATGTCTTCAGTTCTATAACATAATTTTCATTTGAACAGAATTCCAGAAAATGTAACCCTTCTCCTTGCTCATGTATTTGGATCTACCACGGTTCAGCTAAATTAGTTTATTGCAGAGTGATCTCAATGAACCTCTGGAACAAGGAAGAGCACAAATAAACAGCACTCTGCGATCGTTTTGTCGAGAAGAGGGGGCTTTACTGTACCTCCAAGCATTCAAATGGCACTTGTAACAGTTCTAAGTGGCCACTCATGTGTGGACACTATCAGATGATACTTTGCAGAATGCGATATAGAACCAGAATAGCTACTTTACAATTTTATTTGCTTTTATGTACTGGACAGTTGAATTATACAGAGTGTTCGCACTATAAGAGCCTTATGTTTAATACTTGATAGGTAGGAAAAAAACAATTACTTAAAATATTGTTTTTTTTTAATTTCACTTTAGCAGAAATACCAACTGAATAAACTAGTAAAAGGCGTGTTAACACTTGCGTTCACGACACAACAAATGTGACCTAAACTTTAACGTATCATGTTCGTTATTATTGTAGTTATTTTCTCAGTGTGAGATGTTTTTTCTGGGCAGGCTAAACTAAATTTGTCAACAACAGCTAACAACCCATTGACTGAGCAAGCAGTTATGTAATAATTTAGCTCGAAATTCACCAATTTTTCGAAAAATTTCGTAGGCGCAGTTCTCGCCAAAACAATACACTAATTATCTCAGACAACCACGCAAATTAAAGGACGAAGGGCGGAAAAATTATTTTCACCCATGTTTCTAAAATTTCTGGATTTTCCCTCTAACAAAACCACAGTTGCAGTCAGAATAGTTTTAGACGTAGGTAGCAGACGATACCTACAACGCATGCGACCTAGCATTACGTTGTCCCGACAGCGTCAGAAATTTTCACCACACCTTCCAAGATTTCCCGATAAACAGCTATGATTGCCACCAAAAGTCACAATCGTACAAGAAGACGACGCATGTCCATAATCTCATGAAAACCGCCAATAGTACAGAAAGACGGCAAAATTGACCTTGACCTTAGAATCAACACTAACCTAGATAATTTTCAGAACCTTAACCCTTTGTGGTGCCCTAGCCCAGTACCACACAGACAGCGACACAAAGAATGTCATACTCGGTTGTTCTTCATAAAATCAAGTGCAACTGCAAAAAACTAAAAGGTCAGTTGAAAACGTTCAAAATAAAAAAAAAACAAACTCATAAACTTAAAACGTGTCACTAATGCCAGTGCATATTTAGGTACAAAATAGAACGTGGCCCATTATCCCAAAGCCCCAGCATTCTCGTCATCAATGGAGAAAAAGCGACAGTATTCACGTTATCTATCCCAAGCGTCCGTTGTAGTTTAAGTGACGAGGGAGACTCAAGAAAATCCTGGAAATCTTCTAGGCGACCAATAACCTGACACCACAGACAAAAATGATACCTAGGAAGTGTCTCTCTACCGTCTCCTAAGGGATAATGTTGATAGGCCAATCCAAACGACCAAGTAAAATCCACTACATCAGGGTTTAAATATGTTTCAAATTTTATATATTTATAAGCTATACCGCAGAGGACTTATCTTTATTTTATGATGCTCTGAGACATTTGAGGAATATATATTTGATTACAGATACACATACTCCTTAAGGAAGATAGTTCTGTACATTACATGTACAATACAGAAATTAATACATAGAGACATTAATATGTTAATTTGTACAGGCATTCAATTTTAAAATGTGAAACGAAATGGTGACATGAAAACAGTTGCTTTATTTTAACGAATTCATTTGTGAATTGCAGTTTTAGATAGAAGTAATATTTTGAATATATGTTTTATTTATTTGATTATAAATAAATGTTGAATTCAATATTCTACAAATAAATATCGTATTCAACGTTTCACTTGTTAAAATGGAAATTTAAAAAAGCAATAAACAAGATGGTAAACAATAAATAAAGTATTTTCGCATTAAAAGCAATGGATCATTTAATTCTAAATATTTTTATATACAAACAATATAGTACATATAACACAAAAATATTATATCACATGTAAATTAGAAGATTTTATTCAACAACTATTTGAAATTTCTGCTGATTCCGTTTACAGTTAGAAAATACATACAAGCGATGAACATCCATGTATAACAAAATAAGAGTTACATTTCTTTTTTCCTTATTATTAGGTACGTGTTTATTATTACAATCTTGTTATTCAATTTTTTTATTTATTGCAGGTAAGAAACCAGAACATGAGGAATTGGTGAGTAAGTTTAATTTACACTTTAATAAAAGCAAATCATAAAACTTATATCTGATCGTGATCTTCACCTGAACACAAAATGGATACATAAGTAAAATGCCTTAATATACAAGCCTCTTACTGTTCTAAGGTATGTTTGCATCAAAATATTAAACACAAATTAACATATTAATTGAGACACCTCTGAAATCCGTGTAAATTCCTCTACCCTATTTCTGTGTTTCTCGGTTTTGGTAACGTCTTGGGGTAAATATTACACCGTGTGTATTGATGTTTGTAGCTTAGAACAGTTACTTTGGAGAAATCAACAAACAATGAACATATGTGATGCTGCATAGCCGGATGGATATATTATTATTTATCTAAAAATTATGTAACTAAGTGCTGAGAAGTAAATTACAGTCCCTTTTAATTTACCATAAATGTTTATTTTCTTTTCCTACTAGATATTTAAAAATTATCTTTTATATGTTAACACTGTATATGAATGTGGAACATTCATACATTCATATTACAGAAAGATTTATTGTTAACAGTGAAATTGAATTAACTCAATAAACTTTTACATTTATTACATAATATATTGATCATGATTACAAACAGAAAAGAAAAGTGGTCTGTTCCAAATACTAGACACTGAATCCAAATCCTTAGCCACAATTGCTCCATGCCCCTCCATTTTTTTTAATCGCGAAAAACCGCCCTTATGTATAGAAAATATGAAAAATCTCGCTTTGGAGAGGGATTAGCATTAGGCATAATTGTAGAAACCAATTGAAAATGACTTGCTGGTCCATATTTATAATAATTATGTATTTTAATGTACTGAATCTGAATCCGAATTACTCCGTAAATATGGAATATACCACTCTCTACTACAGTTACTATACATATTATGACGTGCTAAAGACAAATCCGAAATAGAAATCACTCTATCACCCTCTAGTATTCCTTTTATTTTCAGTGCATTTGGCTTGTTTTTCCTTTTAAGCATCCAGCAGAAATCTGACATCATATTAACATCTCTGCTTTTCTTAATATCTTGGTGAAACCGTTCATCCTTTTCTTCGATGTAGTCTTCGATGTTCTCCGAAAAGTAGTCAATATGAGAGTCTAGGAAATACAATTTCAGGTTCATCAGGTAAGCCCAGTTGGTTTCTTAATGATGGGTTAATGGGTTTGAAGTTTTTCAACAATTCCTCAATTAAATTCTGGTAATCCTCAATCGTCTTTTACCCCAAGAAATTCTGATCGACTTTTTTGAAACTTAACAATGCTGCTCCTTCAGTATCATTCAGTTTTGTAATAAATTTTTCTTCTCTGAATACGGTACGGATTTGAGAACCATCGGAAATACCTTTCTTCAGCTTAGAATCACTTATTTCTGGAAACTTCTCCCTTAAATATCCAAAGCAATCGCTATCTTTGTCCAAAGTTTTACCGAACTGTTTCATGAGATCAAGTTTGATATGGAAAGCTGGAAGCAGAATATTTGAAGGCCCAACTAAGGAGTCGTGGTTGATGTTTTTCAAACGTAGATGGAAATCAGTTCTTTTTGGTCATTCTTTCTGTCCATAGTAATTATTTCTGTCTCTACTATCCAACAGACACAAGAAACAGGGATGTTTTGGAAATCCAGATTGCTGTGCAAGAATCAGAGTTGAAATCTTAAGATCGCCGCAAACTTTCAAACTCATCAGTAGGAAACCAGCAGTTTGTACCCTAGATACATAAAAATTGTATTGAAACTAAAAAACCGTCCGAAAATTAATGAAACTTTGAAACGCTTAGATATATTGAGAATTTCTTTTTTAACAATTATGCTGAATTTTACTTTTATTAAATTGCAAAACCCTAATTTTTTGCATGAAATTTGATAATGCTTATTCTTTTAAGAACAATAATATGTTACCAACCTTTTAGAAATTATCAAATGGTTTTCTCCAGAATTTTTTTTTTTTCGATGATTAATACAGGATGTCATTTTCAGAAAAAGTATTTTAATTGGAGCTAATGTTATAAAAGATATTTAGAAACATTAATTGACAACAACATTACAAAAAATGTCCAAATTCAGTACAATTCTATGAAATATGAAAAAAAAATTTTTTGTTTAAATTTAATCTAATTTTAATAAAAAATAATAATAATAAATTAAATTAAATAAAAATTAATCCTTTAAATGGAAAAGACAGGAAAAGAAAATTATTATTATTATTATTATTTTTTGTTTAAATTACTATGAAACAAGAGCGATTTTCTCAGAAACCGTTAAAGATAACGATGTGAAACAAGAGTACCTTTTTAACGTAAAACAGTTCGGGAAAACGGAATTTGCTGTCCAATTTGTTAAAAAGTCAAAGATGAAAAAGTTACACACGCAAAGTATCAAGGGCCCCCCGTACCCACCCCAATGGACCTTGTGGAAATAAATGGATTAGTTCATCAAATTGCTCATCAAAATTTAGCTGCGTATACCAAATTTTATTCATTTATCACAACGCGATTGAGAGATATTGCAAAAAAATGATTTCCATTCCTCCCTCTTCAATGGGTCCCTGTGCCCTTAGGAAGCATTTCCGGACCCATGTTCATATGAACTTTTTTACTTAGTTTTGATCATAGAATCGGCCTGTTCAGGGTTGGCAGCTAATTATGAGACACCCTGTATACAAAGAATAATATTTCTAAAATAATGAATTAATTCTGTTCTAAATATACATTTTTTGTAATGTTCTTTATAATGTAAATAATTCCCAATTCTCTCCTCTCCCTTCTCAATAAACTTGCTGTGACGTAGTATCTATAAGACAGTTTATATGGCAAAGTTTTCTTTTATGTCGAGCTTTAAAGCTTTAACGGCTCACCCTCTTTTTGTATCCAGTAAGAATTCATGGCGGCTTATTTTTCACCCGATAAGTTACACGATTTCTATCGAGAAATCGAAGCGGGAGTCTATAAAACCCAATCAGCAAAAAATAAAAATATTGCGGTGACATATATTGCATTATAAATAAATCCTGGGAGGCCTCGGGGTCAAAGAGCAACTAAAATTTGTGGAGGTGCTGCGGATGGAAGAAAAGATGTCCCTTTAGTGCCTCGGTTCCAGATTGTACGTTATGAATTATTACACTACTTCAAAAACTAAGGTTTCTGCATTCTTACTGAATAAAATGCCTGTTTTATCTTACCTTTTTTAATAGAAAGGACCTGGCAAGGAATTATTATTCCTATCGCCTTTTTACAGCTAATAGATGAATAAGAAACGTTGGATCTTAAAGAATTTTTATAGACGTAAAAAAGTTTTATCCTTCTAATAGGGCTATAAATTTTCCTGCAGCACATTTTAGCACAAAAACTTTCTTGTTATGCGGATATGAAAAATGTTTTAAGGAAACATACATCTTAGATCTGTCACATCAGTTGTTGGAAATATTAATAACAACGATGATCATAAAAATAACATTAATACTGATAAAATAATAATATGACAATTAGCATTTGGCTCTTTGTTTCTAACTTAGTGGCACTATTTGTTTTTTTTTTTGAGGGTAAAAGTAACTCACTGAAGGGGAAACATATGGAATAAACTGTATTTTATTCGCAATAGGATTCCATTGACATTTTTAGAAATGGAAGAACATATAGATGTATTCAGCAATTCTGCTCTCGTGGCAAAGATGACCTAATACCCCTGTACACTTTTCTTCTTTTCTTGATTATAGGACGTAGCCACCGCTTTCGTTGCCAAGTGTTATAACAGTAAGGTGACACAAAAATCAATAAAACAACTGAAAGTACAAACTTCAGTGATGAATGATATGCACTACTGATAAATACGCGAGAAATGAAGTCGGACAGTATTCTTCGATAACAGAAATTTAGGTATGTAAATTAATAATAGGTTAAATAGCTGTTTTTTAGGCGGATTTTCCAAGCTATAAGAAAAGATTAAATGAGATGGACTAATCCGTCCCGTAATGCTACACGGAGTCACTAGAGATTGCTAGGGTTATTTGCAGGTTTAGTCTCAATATTATTTAGACAATTGTAAAAATCAGTCAATTAGATAACGATTAACATGGCATAGTTATGCCAAAGCGTCCCGATATTCAGGTTCCCGCCAGTAAGATAAGAATAGAAACGTCTGGACCCAAGAAATGGGCGTGTCGAAGCGAGGTGTCGAATTCAGGAGAGATCTCCGAAGAAGGTAGTTCTTCCCTGGGTTTCACATTGAGCAGTCTATTTAGTTTTAGAGTCTCGGGTTAATTTAATAATGGATAGTCATTCCAAATTTTGTTATGGATCGCGCATTTCCTGAATCTTGGTACGCTGTCGCGTGTCAATAAATTAATTAATAATGTTGTTCGAGCCCGTTGTGTCGTTATTTTGTTTGTTTGTTCTGTTTTTATTGTTATTAAAACCCTTCCTGGAAGTTTTGGTATTTCCTTTTGTTTCTCTCAACTTCAATGTCACCCTGTATAACCAGTCACATTACATTCTACGTAAGCAATAGAGGGTAAGTGCCTGAAATTCATTCTCTGAATATACAACATTTCTAAGTTCCCACGTATTAATTAAAGTATAATGATAATTATAAACTCCCTTCCGAGAATTGAATAGTAAACTCTTTTGAAATTCAGACTCGTTATGATACTGGTCATAACGATATATAGATAAATAAAGAAATAATCCGCCAGATTACATCTCTAAGGATGTGTAACAGACATACGGTACTTGATTTACCACTAATTTATCTAATTAGAAAGAAAACTGTACAAAGTTGATTTACAAATATGTTAACCAGTGGCGGAGATACGAGGGGCAGTATCACTAGAATCCTCCAAATTTTTACACCATTCTACAAATTCGATAAATGTGTTTCGTTCATTATCAATATTTTATCTTTATCTTACATTTTGTTGGAAGAATGAGTCGTCTTTAGTTTTTTTTTTTTAATTTTAACATAAGCGAACACATAGTTGTGAGTGTGTAAATACTAGAAAATAACTCTAAAGCTATTCACACTACTTTAGATAGTTTATGGAACTTGTTTACTTGATTTGATTATTTTATAGAAATATGATTTTAAATACATTTTAGACTTTTGACATGTACTGTATTTATAATTATAATAAAAAATTATGGGCTAGTTTTGCAAAACGAAAATTTTAAAACTGTTTTAAAATAATAAGAAAAGCAACTGTAATACAGTTTCTTCTTCGAAGAAAATGGAAGCTCCGTTCTCCTAAAAAACAGTTGCTAATAAAATTCGGCCATCGAATCTGAAAAGTATTATTCAGTGGCGTTGAAATTCTGAAGGTCCCAGTGTTACAGACCCTCTCCGCCACTGGTTTGTAAGTCAGCTTAGCAAACTTTCACTTCCAATTAAATGAATTAGTGGTCAAGTTTTATCAGTCTATGTCAAGCATCCTGAGAGATATTTCAGATAATATATACCTAGATACAAATATTTTTTTTAATTACTAATTTAAAAATAATCTGTTCTATTGCATCATGGACTAACATGGTGCCCCAAAGTTATACTTCCAAATACTACGTATAATAGCCTAAAAAGCTAAATTTATCCCTTGTACTGTATGTAATGTACGAATTACAATAATAAGAAAGGCCTAAAGAAACAGTCAGTTAATGATCCGTACTCTGTTGAAAAATATCAAAATATTGACGTTTTATATAATGAAAAGGTTATAAAAATACGTTTCCCTCATCTTTACGACCGTTTCGCATTCAAGACAAACAAGAAGCTGGCTTCACTGTTGGTTCGCCCTGTATAGTGGTTATACAGACGGTTAAGTATTTATGTAACAAAGGGAATTCGTGTGGAGCCTCCCCGAGTAGAAAAATATTTTCGAATGCGTAATTCCTGCAGCGACCCCAACATTTGCCTCACATCTACCCCAGGTAATAAATTTCGGTGAAACTTGAGGGAAGCTTACTTGCTCACTAAAGGAATTAAAATTAATAAAATATCAAATGAATGGCGCCTCCTTTAAGGGCGAGATGTAAATAAGGCACTTTAAAAGAAATTTTTGTCGCACAGGCTCAACTCGGATTTGGTGTAAAATTTCCGACGGGATTACATTTCTCAGGGATTACAATATAAAAAGGGTCAAAACATTATATAATTTTAATGGGAGGAAAGGTACACGGACGGGAGTATCAATTAAAGCATCCCTGAATAAACAAGCATTCAAAACAGCAACTTTCTCAAATGACTAGATGAAAATTCCTTTGGCGTAGATAAAATAGAGAAATATTAAGAAACAAAATATGTTTTATGTAATTCTTCTCTTCTATTTCAGAAAGCGTCACATAAGTTTCATAAAATCAGAAATAAAAACGCTTGTCCAATTCAATGGGGTTCAACCAAAATTTTATAGAAGGAGAATGGTATCGTCGAAAGAAAAATAAAAGAGACCGCGATTGTTCTATTAAATAGTGAACGATTTATATCCAATAATTTCTTGGAACCTTGTTAGTTACTATAATATTCCTAGGTATATTCGAATTCTTCAAATTCTTTGAAGTGATATTCCCAAAGTTTCAAAGTCTTGAAAAAAGAAAAAGATTACAAATCCAGTGTGACAATAAATAACATTTTCTAAAATAATTCATACATACAAGGAAGTACGTGAATATTAGAGGAATACTTCTCAGGTAGAAATAAGCAAAAAACTTTGTTTAAAAAACCTATATTAAGTTTAGTAAAAGTACAATATTCACGAGAAAAGGTTTTAAATTCTTCCAACAAATATTTTTTTAAAATAGTTACCTACTTCAAAAAACGCCAAATGATAACTTTTCAAATTTGATACAGTAGTACAGTCTCTTTTGGAGGTTATACAGAGTAGCCAAATGAAAACGAAACAGAGCCATTTTCAGGAACTGCGTCAAGATTGTAGAAAAATGCTCAGAACCGTCGATTTTAGATTAAAGGGATTAACTTTCTTTGCTGGTATTTTTTCACCCCAAAATATTTAAATGGCATTGGGGGTTGAATAATATTTATTTTGAAAGCTCTTACAATTCTCTTTACAACAGACTTTATAATTCCGCCCAATACTTTGAAAAAAAAATTACTTTTTAAAATTTAAATTATGTTTAGTTGCTTACTTACTACTTAGTTGATTAAATGTTCAAACTGATGACCGCCCGCTTCCATACAAGAATAAAGATTTTGTTCGAAACGTTCGCGCACATTCCGAAGCATTTCCGGAGTGATTCGACGGCATTCGTCGACGATTCTTTGACGCAAATCTTCCAGCGACGCTGGCTGTGTTTTATAGATTTTACTTTTTAGGTATCCCCACAAAAAGAAATCAAGGGGCGATAAATCCGGTGATCGTGGAGGCCACTCAATGCTGCCTCTTCTCCCAATCCAATTCCGTAGAAAACGTTGGTCCAAATACTGACGGACAATTAACGCATAATGCGGAGGAGCACCGTCCTGTTGAAAAATCAAATGATCTTCATCATACTCTGGAACATTTTCAATAATATCAGTCAAGGCAGGGTCAATAGCGTCTTCCAGTAATTGCAAATACATTTGGCCAGTCAAATTACCAGGTAGAAAAAAAGGACCCACCAGCCGGTCACCGAAAATTCCAGCCCATACATTTAATTTTTCCGGTTGCTGTGTATGCACCTCGTGAAAAACTCTTGGGTTTGAATCGGACCAATAGCGGCAATTGTGACGATTTACCGTCCCGTTCAAGAAAAAACTGCATTCATCAGAAAAACAGATGTTAAAAAGGAACTGTGGATCGTTCCCTGCTCGCTCACTCATTATTTCGCAAAATTGCAAACGGCGGTCATAATCATCCTCATGAAGTTCCTGGACTAAATGTATTTTGTATGGATGGAATTTATTCTTCTTCAAAATGGTTTGTATGCTAGTTCGATTGATCCCAGACACAGATGCCAGCTGCCTCGTACTTAATGTAGGATCAAGATGAACTTGTCCCAAAACTGCAACTTCACTAGCTTCATTAACTATAGGTTTTTCAATTTCTCGTTTTTTATTGGCTACGTTCCCTGTCTCTTGAAATTTTTTTACTAACTCTAGAACATACTTCCTCCTGACATGTCGATCTTGATGTTGTTCATTAAATAGCTGAGCTGTTCTATTCGCACATTTATTGTTCATAAAGTAAAGCGAAATGATATCTACCCTTTCCGCAATGGAGTATACCATGGTGTTTAATTTTCAAAAACACAATTAAATAAACTACCAACCAACGCTTCCAAATAATACTAGAAAATAATTTGAAATCCACTAATTTTATGTTCATTGTGTGTATAGCACTCATTTCTGTTTTTTTCAATTGTATTTTTTTTACGAAAGTGATAACAAATCGGCAAAAACCAATGTAACCCAAGAAATACTAAATTTATACCACTGGCGTACTTAATTCGAATGATTGACATTTTTACCATTACTAATTGTTTGTACATAAGTTTCAACTTTAAAATACAAATTTTTAATAAGTATTGGGCGGAATTATAAAATTTAAAGTCTGTTGTAAAGAGAATTGTAAGAGCTTTCAAAAGAAATATTACTCAACCCCCAATGCCATTTAAATATTTTGAGGTGATGCTTACCCTTGCTTGGGGGTGAAAGTGGCGGAGTAAAAAATACCAGCAAAGAATGTCCCCCTTTAATTTAAAATCGACGCGTCTGAGCGTTTTTCTACAATCTTGACGCAGTTCCTGAAAATATTTCTGTTTCGCTTTCATTTGGCCACCCTGTATATTAAGTGATTAAACATACCAAAATTCTTACAATAATAAAAATAACTGTAATAAATAGTCATTAAAACCCTCACAGCAAATAGTGGTTTTAAGTTTTTCACGGCCTGTGATTTTTAAAGTACGATGGTTTTTCGGATTGTTATATCGTGACCTATGTACCTAGTAGCCGCCAGTTACACAATAACCTTTCACTTCCTTAGCCTTAGCGAGGAATCCTTGAGCTGCCCTTGTTATTCTCGGGCTAGGCTCTGTGGGTAGGACTTGCTATCAGAACAACTAGCCCCCCTGATGTTCATTTCGGTTATTGTTGGTTCTAAAGCTGCTACGGAGCCGCAGTCGTCGCAAAGCATTTTCAGAATCACTACTGAATATGCCGGCTGTGAAGAACGGTGAAACGTTTGGAAGCATTGGATGCGACCAGTACAGAGGCATCTAACTAACGTTTGACAGGATCACCATTTTTTGAGGAGCGGTTCTGTTCGTAGCAGCCTTAGAACCATCAACAAAATGCGAAATGAACATAAATACCGGCCAAAGAATTTTGGCAGAGGATCCGCTTCCAGGCACACTTTTAGTCTTTACTTCGGCACTCAGAGTGCAAACCTTTTCATTAACAGATATTCGAAGTACCTACATCTACCTCAAGCACTAGAAATTAAAATTGCAAATAGAATAAAGACTACCACCAGAAATTCTACATGAGTATCCTCTAGTGGCTTCACCTTTTTTTGTCCAATAAGCAGCAAATTTGCGTAGCAAGCTTGCTACAACTTTACGTGAACGTTAACAATTTAGATAGTAAAAAACTGTTCAATGGAGTAAGCCGATAAATGCTAAATAAATGAATAACAGTGACATCGTTAAGTACAGCAGAATCCAGTCTACTAGACATTATAACACATTAGAAGCATACATAAATAGTGCAAGTTTAAACACAATCGAAAAGAGCAGGTTGGTCTCAAAACTCCAAGATAATTCCGAAATTGTAGAACGTAGGTTAGAAATTTCTTTGATCATAACTTTATGAAATATACAAATATAATTACTAAATCAAACGAACTTACCTGGAAGTGAAGTTCAATTTTAATTATATTACCAAACACTCGAGATAATCAATCCCTGCCAACTCTCTTCCAATTTCTTGTTCATCTAGTTGTGATCATTCTCTTACTTGTGGTTAGAATCATGTATAATTAAAAAGTTCACTTCCAGGTAAGTTCGTTTGATCTAGTAACATTACCCTTCATCTTATTGTAAAGAGACACTAGAGTCATAATTTAAAAAATGTTATACAAACATAGACAAAAATCATGTAGCTTCAGATAACTCTCAGTTTTCAGAGTTCTTAACTGCTGGGTACATAAGAATATTAAATGCCGAGAATTTCTTGGTAGACGAAAGTCCTGGCATTTAATTACATAAAGCCTTTGGGTGCGTGTCCCAAACTCTCGGCCCCACAGGGCAGAAGGTAAACTGAAATTTTGAAAGTATGTTTACTTATCCCCATTTTAAATCCAAGCGACTGCGAAACTTAAGAGCAGTAATTGCCTGCTACAGGATGAAGAGGTATGAAAGAATGTTTTCACTCTGTAGATCTTTGTGATAAAACTTTATAAGTAAAGTTTGCTCGAAATTAACAAGTTCTACACGGATGAGCTCCAAATTGGAGCATGAGAATCCCGATCCGAGCGTGCTGCTTATATTTGTTAATATTGCACAACTAGGATACATTATTTGTATGTACATGCATATGTATATCCTACAATATTTGTAATGTGTTGGAACACTTTGCTGTTAATATAGTCAAAAATTGTTTTCTAAGTCATTTTCTGCCTTTTGAAACGTATACCCACGGTCGTTCTTGGTTTTTCTATAGACATCAAAGAGATTTACGGACGTTCTAGTAATATAATTTATTTAAACTTATTGATAGTATTAAATAATCATGACAGGTGCAATGGAAATTAATAAAGAAAATGAGCTGCTTTTGTTATTATGCACATCTTAGCGAGCTAAATGAGATGAAATAAATATCTCCAGATGTTATTAGATAAAAAATCTCTATAAAAAAAAATCTATATTCAATGCGTCTGCGGTGCATTTTAAAAATTTTATAATTATACTTGGGCTTGGATTGGTAACTAGACGAATAAATACTCACACACAAACATTGATGGAGGCGCACTTGAAAATATTTATGTAAAAAATTTTAACAGCGATGTAAATTTTTACAAATGTGACTTTTAGAAACATGTTTCATAAGTTTATTTTTTCAAATCTCTTGTGATGATGCGTCCCTTTTTAAACTTTTTTCTTATTTTTTATACCCCGCCGCTGAACAGGATAGTGTACCTATTTCAAAGAACCACGCAGTCGCAAGTACATACCACTTGGGAGCCATGGCATGCATTTTTGTAAAATCTCAAGAAGGAAGGAAATTTTAGGAATAGATCTGTTATCCCACAAACAAAAATTCAATCCTTTTAAATAAAATAAACTATAAAACAGTAACAGGTCATGTTACAGAAAATTCAAACTAAATAAAGGTATACGAAAATAAGTAAATAATTTGTTTAGTCACTTGATATATACAACATGTGCTTAAAATGTTCTTCATTGCTATCCAAACATGCCACAACACATGGCCTACCATTATTAAGATCCATTGGATTCGATACTTATTATACGCGGGAGCGCAAATGGCTCCATCTGTCGTGCGGACTCCCAACGGTGCCATTCAAATGGCTACAGAAGGAAGCGACCTGCTATATTGAAGGTATTTTGTTGCACGACTGCCACCCACAGAAGGCGTAACACAATGTTTGAGTTGTCAGTGTTACGAGAAACAACTACTCCGAGAGCTATGTGCCCCTACCGGCATTGAATTATACCCGCAACACCTAGTGCAACAGCACGACAGATGGAGCCATTTGCGCTCCCGCGTACAATGTCTTTCCTTGTCGTGATGATACGACGAAGAACAGCTGGGTCGTTTGTCGGTTGTCGCACCTATGACACACTGATGAGGGCTAATAAGTCCGAAACCGGTCTGTGCCTGGTGGGTTAAACTGATGACAAACGATCCTAGCTGTTGCACTAGGTGTTGCGAGTATAATTCAATGCCGGTAGGGACATATAGCTCTCGGACTAGTTGTTTCTCGTAACACTGACAACTCAAACATTGTGTTACGCCCTCTGTGGGTGGCAGTCGTGCAACAAAATACCTGCAATATAGCAGGTCGGTTCCTACTGTAGCCATTTGAATGGCACAACAGATGGAGCCATTTGCGCTCCCGCTTACAATGATATAATATCGCCCTTGTCGTGACGATAGGACGAAGAACAGCTGGGTCGTTTGTCGGTTGTCGCACCTATGACACACTGATGAGGACTAATTTGTCAGAACCTGGTCTGTGCCTGGTGGGTTAAACTGATGATAAACGATCCTAGCTTTTGCACTAGGTGTTGCGAGTATAATTCAGTGCCGGTAGGGGCATATAGCTCTCGGAGTAGTTGTTTCTCGTAAGACTGACAACTCAAAAATCGATACTTATTAGTTGGCGTAATCCATGTGATATGACTTGACAAAGAAAATGAAGGAACACAGATCGTATCATCGCAGAAAGAAATAACTTTATAGGGTATACACTTACACCATTCAAAATTCTATTTCGCTTTCAGGTAAAACTAATACTTTTTGTTCACAGAAAGTCTTAAAATTACCTATGGCTTTACAAACATCTTCTCATAGACCCATAAATTGAAACCTAAATTGTTGATTATTAGTTTTTTGGATTAATTTAAGAAATCTGGTACCTTTAATGAAGTGGCTGAATAGAGAAAGAATAATAAAAGTAGATTATTTCGTTTAGAATTTTAAAACTTTTTAATAGTACTTGTTTTATCCTTTCCTAAATGTATCCCTGTGCGATTTTATAAAGACCCCCTGACTGACTGCAATTGTTTAATTTGTTGCAATATATTTTATATAAAGGGTCTGTAATATAGTCCTTCTAAACTAGGTCACTATGATTCACAAACTTCTAACAGTGCTTTAAAAAAATAGTAACAAATACGTTTTATTAAAATCTTGAAATTATTTTAAAAAATATTTCAAATCTATCAGATATTTTATTTATTTATTATGTCAATTTTATAAATAGCAAAAATAATTATTTTAAAACATAAATTAGTTAATATTTAATAAATTACTTTTTATGCTCGGCTCTGCGTTTGCATTGATATTAAAATAAAATAAACTCAATAAATTTAATTCAATTTTGACATGCCACGTCATCACTATCCACAAGGTTACAAGCATTATCTAAAAGAAGTCATTTGGAAAAGGGTTCAGAATTAAATTTTAGTATAGCTGGATATTAAAAAGTTTCTGGCTTAACTGCTTATGGGCCTTTATAAAAGAGGGTTTTATTAATTTTTTACCTAAACTCTTTAAAAGATTTAGATTGGGAACTTTTTTGTCCACAGCTGTATAAAGTTTAACTTCAATTATGAGAATTAAAAACAGTAGTAGTTTTTTTTTAAATCAAGCTTGCTTTCAGTCCACAAGAATCAAAATAAAAAATTAATGTGGATCTTAAAATTTAAGTCAAGTTGGCACATCAAACTCAAACATATTTTAGAAAGAAATATCATTCATAGTTTTCAAGACGAAAACTTTAAACATTAACTTGTGTGAACTCATCGATAACCATATTTGAATATTATTTAAGTATGGAAGTCATTTGCATAATAAAATAATCGGATGACTTATTTCATTAAATTATAATGCAACTATTGTTAATCTTCCATTTCTATTTTGATTTATAAAAGTAGGTAATTATTCGGTAAGTTAAATCAGGTAGACAGTCAAATATAATTTTGTAAAAGGACTTACAATAAATTAAATGTTCATTCTACGCTTCGAGAAACTTCAAGAGATTTCCAATTTATTTTTATATCTCTCCTTTATAACAACGGAGTAATCACCAAGAAAAAATCTTATTTCAGTTTTTATGGTCCCCATGGGGGACGTAAGTTTAAAAATAAAGTAACATTGTACCGAACTACAAGTTCAGCAATTTATTTTTGTTCTTTATTTTAAATTAGGTAATTTATTTTATTTAAGCAATGAGGAAATTAATGATGAATAGAATATTTGAGAAAAGAGAGACTCATCTTCTATCTTTCCTGGTTTCTTGATATTCATAATAAATTTAATACCTATTTTACATCTGCAATGTTTTACCCAATAAATAAATTAAGAACACTGAAGAATTTACATATATTGATAAAAGTACGTGTAACAATAAATCTCAGCAAATCGCCCAGCTTTAATAAATGATTTTTTTCTATTTGTGGAGCAATACCTGATTCTCTGGTAACCCTAATTCATGGGATGATCTCCTTCTGGGATATATTTCTATAGAGAAAGCGTTCATTAGATAATAGTATCTAATGATCGCTGTTTCTCTGGCTACTCGCAGGTTTCTCAAAAATGCTTCACGCCTTGGATCACAAAATTCTTCATCAAATGCTCGAGATATAAACGATAACTGTGAAGGAAATATAAACAAACTAAGCACCATCTTGAGTTTGTAACTCAGAAAGTTTCTTGGAGAAATATTTTTAAGGATTTACTATCGAAATAAATGAAATAGATCCTTGAGTTTGAAAACCGATATTAAGAAAACGTTCAGGCAAAAAAATATTTGGACCGTACAGGGGATCTCAGTGTCGGCGTGCATAAATTTACCACGGGGTAGACCAGACCAAAATAAGGTTAAAATTCTTATAAAATATTCTTCTGCGATGCACTCTCACTGAGTTACAGGGTGTTGTTTAGAAAAAAATAATAACAACTTTCCGCAATAACTCAAAAACCCTTTCAGGGATTTAAGTAATTTTTGGGTGAAATTTACATTTATTAAAGGTCATTAAAACTACATAGCGCTTATTTCGATCTGACGCCAGGGGCGGCCTAGGCCAACTTGTCCTCAAGATTATGTCTTCATAACTTTTGCATATCCTAGTTTTATGTAATTTGATTACATTTTCCTGAATCTGCAATCAAGTCTGAACAAAATATGGGCTCTTGTTTCATAGCTCAAAAATGAACCGTTTTCGAGTAAATTAAGTCTAAAGTATCGACTGCATTAGTTAGTAGAAAAATACTTGTAGATTTTATTTCTTATTATCTAGTAGGTACCTGTCACTATAAAAAACAAGGTTGTTTACCGTTAAGGTACAGTTTCCCATGTAGCTGCGGTTCAATGAATATGAAGAAACTAAACAAGTTTTCTATGAATTATTCAATATTTAGTTAGGTAAGGGGAACTAAAAATAAAATTAAAAATTATGGGACAGAAACGAAATTATGTTAGCAAAATGACAATATAAAAAATAAAAATAGAAAACAATTATTTCAATAAAAAGGCTCGAAATGCTGCCCATTTTGACCAAGGAATTGTAAACCCTTCCCAAATCAAGGGTTGCTTGAATTTGCTCGGCGACTGCATTAATTTTTTGAGGTAAATCGTCTCTTGTGTTACTGGGTTTGGCATACACCAGTTGCTTCATATGACCTCAGTAAAAAAATCTAGCGGGTTAAGGTCAGGGAACCTGAGAGGCCACATAATAAATTCATTTTTCCCAATTCAGCGTTCTGAAAAATGTAAATCGAACCACGCAGATACCGTTCATGTTGTTGATAGTACATTTAATTTCGCAAAGCTAAGGAAACGTCATCTAGTACACCATCAACAATATTTTATAAAAAATCCGTGTATTTCTCTGAATTCAAACGGTCTACAATAATTTGAGGAGGCAGAATGATTCCGTTGAAGATTTCTCCCCAGACATTTATGGAGAATCTTCTTTGAAACACGGAGGGTCATATGACATGCGGATTTTCAATGGATCAAACATGAACATTTTTTAAATTATTTATAGAATTTCTCGTAAAGATAGTTCCATCGCTCCATAATATTCATTCATTATCTATATTTTCTAACAACCTGCAAAATTGTATCACCAGGATGCAATGTGTGTACTTTATGTAAGTGGTATGGGTACAGTTCTCCTCGGTTTAAAGTTTATGGAATACCTACTTGCGTTGATATTCTTCGGACACTGGTGGAAGGATCATCAACAATGGCAGCTATTACATTTTATTTTAAAATGCTTACATCTTCCAAATTACCTCTTATTCTGGTACGAGTATTTCCAATTTTAACACTACCGATCTCTCTTGGAAAACTCGTTGGAATAGGTGCTGTGAAGGTTGCCTTCTGTTTGGAAACTCTCGTGAGGCCACCAATCAATTTCCATGACAGAAACCGTACACAAATATCATATCGGCATATTCGTTATTGGAAAATTTGATAATACTTAATCTTGTTGTTTTGTAATCTTAGTTTCTCGTAACTTCGAGTACCGTAATTAATTTTGACATGTACGCTTGTAAACATCTTTGTTTCTTATAATGACAGGTACCTACCAGATAACAATAAATAAAATTTTTACATGCATTTTTCTACGAATTAATGCAAGCAATCATTTAGACCTAATTTACTCGAAAACAGTTAATTTTTGAGCTATAAAACAAGAGCCCATTTTTTGTTCAGAATCGATTGCAGATTCAGAAAAACGCAGTCAAATTACATAAACCTAGGATATGCAAAAGTTATGAAGACGTAACCTTGATGACAAGTTGGCCTAGGCCGCCCCTGGCGTCAGATTGAAGTAAGCACCATGTAGTTTTAATGACCTTTAATAGATGTACATTTCACGCAAAAATTACTTAAATCCCTGAAGGGGTTTTTGAGTTATTGCGGAAAGTTGTTATTATTTTCATCTAAACAACACCCTGTAACTTAGTGAGAGTGCATCGCAGACAAATATTTTAAAAGAACTTTAACTTTATTTTGGTCTGGTCTACCCCCTGGTAAATTTTTCTACGCCGTCACTGGGACACCCTGTATATAGCCTCACTATTACTCTATTGTGTGCTAAAATTTTAGTTAGTTTCATTATTCCATTTTTTATTTGTTAATGAAAATGTTGAAAAAATTACGGTTTTTTGCCTACAAAATTCACTTTAACTCGTTGTAATTGTTTTGTTAATTGATAAGAAAGTTCCAAATTTTTACTGACGATAAGTCGAACTATGGTCTTTAGTACTGTGAAGGTCATTTGTCTCAAAAGCTCTTTCTTTTTTTATTTTTAAGCAAAAAGGAAGGAAGTGCTATCTCCGTAAATATTTTCATTAATAACTAAAAATTGGGATAACGAAACTACCTGAAATTTTAGTACACAATAGAGTAATAGTGATGCTATATACGGTCCCAATTTCAATTTTTTTGCCCCTACGTTTTGTTAATATCGGTTACCAAACTTAGGGGCCTATTTCATTTATTTCGATAGAAAGTATGGCGAAAATCCAGTACGAGAACAACTTGGTTAATAAAGGTCCCAAAAAGTATTTTTAAGTACATTCCTAACAAAATGTCTTCAAAAGAATCCTTGTCACAAATAAGAAATGTAAATGGTAATCTTTGTTTTAATAATGCAGTTAGAGATAATGTATTAGCATACTAGTTCAAATCTGCTTCTTCAGCTGAACGTAATGCCCCTTTTCTTCATTTCTATCAGTTATATAAACCCTCTTTCTGAAATAAGTTTCTCAGAATAATCTATTCTGGAACAACCATCCGAACTCTCACCTAATTCATCTCGCGGTCCTGATCAGCTACCACCGGTTATTTTAAAAATTTGCTCATTGTATAAAAACTTCTATGACGCCCATTTTCAAAAATGAAGATAAATCCAAACAGGTACAGGTCTCAGATTAGCTTGCGTATGCCTTAAAATTATAGATTGAATAATATCAAACTCATTGGTGCCCTTAGCCTAATAACCGGTGTTATTTCCCTCAACCAACACAGATGTTTACCGGATCTATTATTATTTCCTTTGTTAGTCTCCAATATTAGATTCATAATCTTGACTATGCAAGCAAGTGGATATAATTTACAATGATTTTTCAAAACCTTTTGATCAGGTTCCTCGCCAGAGCCACCTAATAAAACTTGATCATTGTGGAATAAGTCGCTTAAGTGTATCTCTGTTTATCTTACTAGTCGAATATTCACTGTTTGATTAGGTTTGTCTAGTGTACCCCAGAGTTCAGTTAGTGAGCCTTCTGTTTAGTAAATAATAATTAATAATAATAACACAGGTCAACAAGGGACAAGAAGCAGACACATGAATGTGCATTCCCGAAGGATTTTGGTGCGCTGAATCCGAATCTGGCCGCAGAATTGCTCTATCATGTCAGGTTTTTGAGATATCCTAACCTAAAACTGCAAAAACACTGTTTTCGTCATATTTGAGGTGATGTAGTAATGAAATCTATTCTTTAAAAAAATACATATAATTTAAAAGTACAAGGCTCCCTCTTTCGAATGCCGTTGAGTTTGCTCAAATATCTCTCTAAGGGATCCTTAGTAGATTTTCGCATATTAAGAAATTGAGAAACTTAAAAATATAAAAAATATCAACATGTGATATCTCAACGAAAAAAAAAGATATTTGAGCAAACTCAACGGCATTCGAAGGAGGGAGCCTTGTCCTTTTATATTCAATGTATTAGTTTTCAAGTTAATTTCAAGTTAGTTTTCCAAGAATATATGGCATTACTACATAACCTCAAATATGACGAAAAACAATGTCTTTTGCACTTTTAGGTTAGGATATCTCAAAAACCTGACGTGATAGAGCAATTCTGCTGCCAGATTTGGATTCAGCGCACCTAAATCCTTCGGAAATATATTATAATACTATAAATAGTTATATTTTTGCGTCTTATTTATTATATATAATTTAGTTTTGTTTGTTCTGTGTAGTTTATTTAATAAATAATGTTAGGCGCCAATTTATAGTATTATAAAGATTTATTTAACATGTGAAATGTACTTAAAATATTTGACAACTAGACTACTAGTGTACTTTCTGCAAATTATATAATAAATTTTTGATAGAGCATGTTGATATCTCAGTAGTCGGTTCTAAAGCTTTTTGAAATTAATTATGAAGAAAATGTTTAATATGTAATTAATTTTGTTTCTTTGCTTTTGTTAAAAAAAATAAAATAGTATTGTTTTAATTGAGTTTGAAATTCGTATATTATAATAACAGTTTATAAATTTATAAAATCCTTCCTAATTCCCTATCTAACCTGAGCTAAGTGATCGCTAATTACTTATTCTATAAAATTATAGTTTCTTGTTACCTATACTACACTTTTGTTGTCCTTTTGTCTATGTTTTCCTCACTCGTAATGTCCTTCCTGTAATCTCTCTCCTGTCTCTTCTCTTTCCTTTCTTTCACTCGAACTCTCCTCTATTTTGTCTTGTCCTCCTTCTGTTTCCTATTTCACTCCGTTGACTGCCACTGTCTGAATCACCTCCCTGGCTCGTACTGCTCCTTTCGTTTTCTAAATGTCTACGACAATTCAAAATGATGTTTTACTAACCTGGCAGTATTATGATTACATTGAGTTATCTCTCAGTTTAGACTTCACCCTAATGTCTTTTCTGCCAAATAACTTCTTCTTTCCT
Organism: Anoplophora glabripennis; assembly: GCF_000390285.2. Taxonomy (NCBI): domain Eukaryota; kingdom Metazoa; phylum Arthropoda; class Insecta; order Coleoptera; family Cerambycidae; genus Anoplophora; species Anoplophora glabripennis. The sequence goes on along the minus strand of NW_019416275.1, from coordinate 716,368 downwards.
ATTTCCTGACTCTCACTGTTCTCTTCTTTCTTTATTGGTTTTTAAATGTCTCACAATAACTCTGTGCTTGATTACTTTCCTTTAATACTCTTCTTCTCCTCAACACTTGTTTTTTTCTTGGTATATGATTTTCTTTTAATTTTCCATATTCTATTTCACTTCTTCTTATTTTAAACTTTTAATTGCTATGATTTGTATATCTTCTAATTCCTCTTTTTACTTCTTGAATCTCTTCACTATTTATTTTCTGTCTCCTTGATCACCACTTTTTTAATCAATTTCTTTCACCGCACTCTTATATCTAATTACAATGTTTATTAATATATCGTTTTCAATCTTAACCAATCAGCTTATTTTATACTTATACATTTTTAATTTACCATTTTTAATACCATTTTATTCTTTTTTTAACTACATTACATTATTTTGTAGACGCTTTTGATTCTTTTATAGTGAGATTTCATTCTAATTTTCATATGATTATACACTGTCATTTTTCATCCCGCTGTCACCCAAATTATCCTTACTATGTTGTCACCATATATCTAATATGTCATTACTTGTTGTATTTCAACTTAACTTCTATTAGATTTTATAATTAAAAACTCTTAATTCAATTTCTACCTCTTACAATATATTCAAGTTTCTGCTTCTGAAAAAAGTTAAATTTTGTTGGTCTGTGTAAAAATAATAACATAGAGATCTAAATGTAAAACACCCTTCATGCAATATAAATTGTTTTAACAAGGTATTTTTTCTTCCTTTATTTAGATATTTTGCGACTAGCGAAAAGAAAACTTTAATCAAACCCGTGCAAAAGCGATTGAGAAAGAGGGTTGTTTTTAATGGAATTATTTTTACTTAACGAAAGTATTGTGAATAAAGGCATACAAAAAATAAACCACTACATCAGTTAGGTATTTTACATTTTAAATTACATTCAGTCTTTATTCTCAAAACTGACGTTCGTGTTTAAATAAATATTATAATTTATGTTTTATTTGTTTAACCGTTTTCATATAGAGACATACGGAATTTATTACATTATCACTTTATTTCTTTCAATATTGGCAGCCAACAAGCATCCAAATTCATGGAATTACATATTAATTGAAACAAAAATGTGACTTTAGAGAATGAAAACAGATTGATTTTCACTAAGCGATCTGGTAATACGAATTTAGTCATTGAAGAGTATGGTAATTAGCTTTTAGTTGTATTTATCTTTATAATTTTAATATTAAATGTACTCACTATCATTTATTACAGTAGAATATTTGTATGCATTCAGATATATTTATATTTTTTGTCTATTTATATATTGTATTCATTGTTTTGTTTATAAATTGCCCTGTAAATGGATTTCTGTTGGGCATTAAAGCATGATTATTATTATTATTAGTATGCGTGTCTTATTTGGAATCCCTATTACAATGTACATATTAACAATATAGAACTTGTACAACGCAAATTCTTAAAATTTTTGTCATTTAAATTGGATAATGTTTATCCATGTGTTGGTTTTCCTCATGATGATCTCCTTAAAAGATTTTCTCTAACATCATTGAAGGATCGAAGAGACAAATTCTCACTTTCTTTTCTTCATAAGCTATGTCAGGGTGTTATAGACAGCTGTGATTTGATTAGTTATTTATATTTTCATGTTCCTCGTGCAACATCCAGGCATGATCAGTGTTTTTATTTATCAACTCCTCGTACGAATATTCTCAAATACTCTCCTATATACCAAATGTGCAGTTACTATAATAACCATCAAGAGTCTTTGGACCTATTTGCAAACGTGTCAACTAATAATAATCATTGAGTGAACATG
>NW_019416275.1:709642-713321 GCF_000390285.2 Anoplophora glabripennis | reverse complement strand
GAATTTTACTCGAAATCCATAAACGATATCGAAATTTTGTAAGAGCAAAAAAATCTTCTAAAATAGTGCTTATTTTTAAAAATATAAATTCTGTCGTCATTGGCATACACACAAAAAAGTTACGGGATAGCCAGTGGCGCACAGGCATTAGAAATAGAACATTCTGTATATGTATTCTCTCCAAATTCTATATTTACCTTGCCCTTATATAAAAAAATAAGTATACCAAATTTAAAGTTTCTAACAAAAACAGTTTTCAAATTATTTGAAAAAAACTAGGTTATCTGGTCTATATTTAGAAGGCTGTCTCTCAGTAGGTGTGCACTTTTGTATATAGGTAAGTTAGGCTAAATAGTCTTATTTTCATCCAAGGAACCTGTGGTCAAGCGTTGTCCATCCTTTTCAGGGACACCCTGTACTGTTTTACAAACCAAATTAACAAATTTTACTGGATGCATTGGATAAATCTAAATGTTCTGTCGAAAACATTTCTTTCCAGTTTAACTTAAAAATGGATATCTGTTAAAGAATGTTGTTTAAAAATACAATTAAAATGTGTACCTATAAATTTTTATAATTTTATAAATAATTTCAGTGCTTCCAGCAACTATCTAACAAGTAACAAGACGTATCCTTTTGTCCAATCATATAAATTTAAAAATTCTAAAACATGCGTTTGTTCACAAAATTTTAGTCAAGATAAGATCAAAGTGCTAATGAGTTTATTGAGAGCAATTAATATTTCACAGAATCAAATCTTTGGTAAATGCAACCTTATTGTTGCAATGTCTTGCTTGTCTAAAACAATAACTAATTCGAAAATTTTAAATGAGAAAAATAGGACAAACTTTTTTAATTCATCAAAATTGCCTCTAGTGAACATACCAAGCCCAACAAGAAACTTTTGCGGCGGAAGTCATTTATTATGGAATGTTTTATTACTTGGAATAATGAAGACGAATTTTTTTCGAGAAAAAAGGGAAAGTAATTACCCCCGGGAGTTATAATTTTAAGTTAGACATTCGTCTGACTTGGATCAGAGAGGCTAATGGACGTTTAAACAGCTAATAGGTACACGTGGGGTAAAATGTAGTTACACTTCGACAAACATATTAAAAAAAGAGAAACTGATTTCATTAAGTGTCTTCGTAAAAATAAATGAAAATTTATAGAGGGCGTATGCTATTAGTTATGAAATTATTATGTACTGTTTGTTAAATATATTTCAATTTACTTTACTATTGAACATTATTGTATGAGCAATAGAATTCACATTGAATGCGAATGCTACAATAGAGGCTATCCATAAAGTGATCAAAATTATTCCATAGTTTAATTGTTGATTAAATTTCTGGGCGAAAAAAAGGTATGTTAAGCATTTTGTGCTCATGTGCTAATTTGTGATGTAGTTTAAATGTTCTACTTTATTCTTTTTCGATAAATTTACGGAGCTAAGATGAGTCGGCAACTTGATAAGTAGACTAAGCGGTAACTGTTTTGGTTTGGGTGAATCGTATATCAACGGAGATTTTTGGCTTTTTGGCTTTCAAATATCACTAGAAATGAAAATTTTTTTATGCGCATACAAAGCGTGGGCTTAACTTCTGGCGGCAAAATATGTTAAAAAAATTCGAAAAATTTTATATTTTTCTTCCTATTTAATTATGTATCTTTTCAAGAGTTGATTTTAGGCGAAAATGGAAGAGGAAAAAAATGTTTGTAATAAAAATTTTTACAAAATATGACTAGTTATAAATCATGGGTATTATTGTAAAAATCGAAAAAAATTGCCAAAAGCGAGGTTAAAAAACATTACAGTAGGGTATTTTTACCGTTTGGGAGTCTCTCCCCTCCACTTTCTGGCTTAGGATAACCTTGAGGCCGAAGGCCGATGGCGTTGGTGTATGGATGACCTTGAGGCTGAAAGCCGAAAGTGATGTAGGTTGGTGACTTTCATTTGACCTTTGCATTGCAGTTAACCTTGAAATTAGATTTGTATGGTATCTGAGAGAGGAGGGATTTTACACTTGAGGCCGAAGGCCGATGACGTTGGTNATGCAAACAATATTTTTTCTACAAACGTCAAAATCTATCTCTTAAAAATATTATAAATAAGTAAAATGCCTAATTTATTATAGAAAATAGTGTTGAGCTGGCTTAAAATGTCTTTCCTAATCAAATTTTCACTGTTACTATGGAAACAAAGTGGCTGTTGTTGACAACAATAATAATTATTTTAAAGATTGAAATACAAAACTCTTATTAATTTACATGCAGTGTGCGAAATACTTCGCACCCTAGTGCGCGAAGTATTTCGCGCACGGTGTCATGGTAACGTAAGAATCCAAAAAAAAGTGTCACTTCGCATATTCTTGTCAATGCGCAAACCTTGTCATTTTTTGACGTTTGTAGAAAAAAAACTTTTGGCGGCACAATATGTTAAAAAAATTCGAGAAAATGGAAGAGGAAAAAAATGTTTGTAATTAAATATTTTACAAAATATGACTAGTTACAAATCGAATGAATCATGATTTTTTTTTTGGTGTCTTTAAATTGGATATAGGACCTTCATTTCAAGAAAACTTCATGTTATGTAGAATCAAATCGGTTCGATAGATTTTGCATAATAATTTTGCAATCCAGATTTTGAAAAAAATACAAATCTTCAATATTGTGCACAGCAAAAACCAAGGCCCTTAGATACTTCAAAATTTAATCACATATAGAAGGGCTCTCAAGCTTTCAAACGCTTTTTGAAAAATTTGAATTCGTCAATTAGGGGAGCTCTGGCGCTTGTATAAACATTGGTCGAATTTTTGTACTTATAAACAATTAGAACTTTGTGAATATTCAATCAAATCAATTTTTTAAAGCAGGTTTTAAAAGTTCTTGGAAAGACGTTTCTTTAAAAAGAAAACAGATCGATTGGTCAATTAGTTACGTAGTTGTAGCCGATCAAAGTTAACCGTCATTTACACTAAATGTACTGGGACATCCGGGTTAATTTTTCGAAAAATACCTTTGATATTCCGAGTACTTACCAGGTCTAAGTTTACAGTACTTTTCTTCATTGGCAACCTACTTTAAAACGTATTTAAAGTTATTTTTGCAAACGAGAAATTCAAGGTGGTGGGGGAAGCAGAGAGCGCGGCCGCTTCGATCTGTTCGAAATTGAATCGGCTAGTTCAAAACCGCGACGCGCTTAAAAATTTTTAATATCTCAGCTTCTAGAGGTCCCATTTTGATGATTTTTTTTTAAATCGATGTCTCGCGATTAAAAAAAAACAATTAACGTATTTTCAAATGCCTATCGTTAATAATTATTGGTCTTTCAACAGTCCGATAAATTATTTATTTTTAAACTTCCTTTAATTATCAACTTAATTATCAAAGGTAACTATATACTGTTTATCAACTATCAAAAACAAATTTATTTAAATATTCTAAAATTGTTTAAACAAGAATTATTTTCAAAATATGTCGAAATTTTGTAATATAATGAGTTAATGTCTCATTTGCTTATATTTTAAACAATAAATAATATTTGAATTACACTTTAATCACAAAAGAAATGATGATTAAATTAATAAATTAATTATAAAAAATCAATAATATTTTATTCATACTTAATTGCATTAATAAATCAGGATTTAAAAAATGTACACAAATTTTTGTTTTA